>NC_092424.1:49080398-49234467 GCF_036169615.1 Heliangelus exortis
ATACATCTCTGAATACAGACTCTGGATGTCAATGCATTTTCTTTTCTGGAATTCTTGTTTAAGTAATTTTTATTAAATGTTATGAAGCAAAGTATGTTTATTGGTCTTGTTGCTTAAGCAACTTTCCTATCTTACCAATGGAATACTGAACCATACGTAGTGGTCAAGGTTCTTGTGTTTAGTACTCTGTTGTATATCTGCTTGAAGTATTCTATTTGTTATCTTCCAATAACTGCTGGTTTTGATATTCTTCTGATATTTTCTGTATGCATACACTTCTTAAAGCCTGTGTGTTGGTGGAATTCCATAAGCATATGGAAAATGTTACTGTCTTGAAATTAATGTTTAAGGCAGTTTAGTATGTCAGTTTTGATTATGCAAGGCAGAACCATTCAGTTACTTTTCAGTTAAATGGTAGTATTGAGACAGATACTTTTTGAGTGTCTTGAAAATAAGCTTAGAGTTTATCCATAGCCTTTTCTAGGTGTTCTCAGATCATATTTTTAACCCTTTTTCTTATAGAAGACCACCTGGTCTAGTACAAGTTTAAAAGAAAGTTTGCTCTGTTGTGCTCTGATCTACTAGGTACTCTCAATTTCTGTCAACAGTATAAATGCACTTAGTGCTTGAGCTTCTAATCACTATGGAATAGATGGAGCCTCAGCCTTAGTTTCAAATAGATCAGGTTCATGTCATATATAGCAGTTGCTCAGAAGTCCTATGCTTTCTACAAGGTGACAATAAAAATGCCTTCCTAACACTGATACAGAGAATAAAGGATGGATACTCATCAAATAGACAGTGGGAAAGCTACTTTACAAGGAACTGATACCTGACTTATGTGCAATACAATAAACAGGAAAAAAAAAATGGTATATATTACAGAATCATAGAATGGTTTGAGTTGGAAGAGACTTTGAATATTATCTGGTTCCAACTCCCCTGTGTGGGAAGGGGCACCTTTCCCTAGACCAGGCTGCTTGAACACTTCCAGCAATGGGAACAAACTCTTGGTAACCTGTTGCAGTGTCTTGGTACCCTCACACTAAAGAATTTATTCCTAATGTCTACCCTTCCTGAATCTATCCCCTTCCAGTTTAAAACTGCTGCACCTTGTTGTATTACTGTGTGCCCTTGTGAGGAGTCCTTCCACAGCTTTCCTGTAGGCCCCTGCCAGGTGCTGGAGGGCTGCTCTAATGTCTCCCCAAAGCCTTCTCTTCTCCAGGCAGAACAACCCAGTTTCTTCCAGCCCCTCTTCATAAGAGGGGCACTCCAGCTCTCTGATCATCTTTATAGCCTCCTCTAGACTCATTGCAAGAGCTCCATGTCCCTTTATCACACAACATGACAAATTGTTTGGTCAGACTAGTACAAGACTTGAAAACTTGGCAGAAATCATTAAGTTACATTGATACCACCAGTACTTCCCTCAAAAAAAGCTTAAATTCTTTCTCTATTTAATACTGACTCAGTTAGAAATTAAGCTGGTTTGACAAGTCTGTTGCATTAACCTTCAGAGGCAAACTGGTGCAGACAATGTTTGGGGTACACTTTTAATGTATGGAGTAAAACAACCTTTATCAACTCTACTTGCATCAGTGTTGCAGCTTCAGACTCCTGGTATCTTCACCTTGTTTATGTCTCTACTTGGCCTTTTACCAGTTTGGTTTTCTTTCTGTGCACTCTAGGCCATGGTGTCACTGAAGTGCATGTGCACATGTACAGTTTGAGTTGGCAAGTGCTGTAAAGGAGTTGTTCTCAACTGATGATTTTCTTTCTTGCATTTCATAAAATAGATAATCATAGCCACCTGATCCCAAAAAAGGTTCCAGCATGCTGTATAAAATAAGATTCTTCCCTTCAGTACTGAGCAAGGCCACTGGGATTCAGTCTCTTAGCTGTGTGAAATGCCTTCCCTGAACTCTGGTGGTAACCATTGCTTTCCTCTCTGTCTTGTAAACCCTTTCTCCCGGAATGCTCTCTTCAGAAGTTCTGACACGTAATATGCCATGTCAGAAGGAAGTGATTTGTAGTAAGGGAATTTCTACTTGGTTTTGTGTTAAAGCATGGGAATATCGTTGTGAAACTCTTATGGGTATTAAAGTTGGCATGATCAGCAGTAAGTAGTGACAGCAAAGCACAGTGTGCTTCTCAAGCCACCTGTGTAGAACGTTAGACATTCAAAGTTCTCTGAGTATGGAGGCATAGAACAAAGGTATATGGGGTGGTGAGATTGTTTTGGAAAATGATGGGATTTTAGGGGTTTATCAAGCTTGTTTAGAAATAAATATCTTTGTCTATCAAAAATGTAGAAGTCTTTAAGTAGCAGTGGCTTCTGGATTAGCAGAAAATGAAAACCAGTATTCTGTATTGTGTGAAATTTAGCATCTTTTCAAATAATGGACTAAAAAGCAGCCTCTTAGTGTCACTGCAGACAGCTTATGGGAACTTGTTCTTTAAATGGATAGAGTGCTGGGTAGAGCAAAGTGGCAGCTATTTGATGCAAAATTCCAACGACACACAATGTGCCATGACACATTGACCATTTTAGAGATTAACATTTTTTCAGTCTTGTGATGAAGTTGTTCTTGAGACAAACTGACTTTAGAACTGCTCTCCTGTGTGCTGTGAAATGCTGTAGTGCAGTGCACCATCACTGTGTAGCTCTGGCTACATGGCAGCACACCAAAGGAGATGGATTATAGGGTGTTGGGTATGAAATAGCTTAACTCTGGCAGATGACTTGATTGAGTAAGTCTAGCTAAAGCAAGGTTGGAAGTACTAATTCATGCTGTTGCTGGCACTGGTTGGACTGTGTCAACTTTCTCTAAATACTTATGCAAAGTTTTTCCATGCATCCTGCACTTGGCAGCCAGTTTTCGTTTAGTTTGGTTGAATGATACTTTTCTGGGGGTGGATGTTAAGCCAGGGATTTCCCCTCTGGTATCTTTGCTAAACAGTATATTGACAAACAAATCAGGAGAATTTCTTACATAAACATGACAGCTATATTCCTATAATGGATTTGGTTAGACAGAGCAAGCTTAACAGTAAGTGCCTCAAAACTTAAAGACAAGACAGTAAGCAGTTAAAGTCCATTTGGACAATCTTAAATCACCAGTTTGGCCCAAAGCTGAGAAACTAGAAGTTTATCAGTCTTGCTGCAAAATTCACTGAGAGGTATGCAATTGCTTGAAGAAGGCTCAATTTCTTTGTGAAAGAGAATGATGTGCTTCTCCTGTCTATTAGGATGATAGATGTGGTCAGCAATCTGATGAAAATGGGGTGTCTGGACTTCTGAGCACTTGTACTCAGTGCTGTTTCTGTTTCACTGGCAGCAGTCAAGATTGTCTTGTGTTAGAATAAAGTGTAACAACAGCAAATGGTGAAGGGAAAGGCTAGTCACTCATTTTGAAAATTCACGTTAGTACTAGGTTAGAAGCTGGCTGTGCTGTGCAATAAAACTTGAGAGAAAACTTCTTTCTAACATTTCAGAATGAAATAGTGACTTCTAAGAACATCTGAAAACACTTTGTGTTATGATCTAAGCAATAAAAATACTACTGCAGCTGAACTGATACTCCTCAATAACTTTTCAATGACTAGAGAGTCTCTCATTCATACTTTTTTCATAGTCCATTGTGGATGTTAGGTCTCTGGCACTGTGTCATTCAACAGAACAGAACAACTTTCTAATGTAGGCACAACCAGAGGTAGTAGCAAAGTGGGAGTCAGTTGATCACTTTTCCCCTGAAGACCATTCTTAGAATGGTTTGGGACAGTTATTGTTGGGAAGAGGTCAGCCCACACCCTCCTTATTAATAAGGTACACTAGCAATTTACTTAAAATAATCTGAGGCTGCTTATTTTCTGTTAGAAACTTAAAGGTGCAGTCAGTGAAACTGTTTAATATGGTCTAATACAGGAAGATGCAGTATTGTTTTTTTTTAACCTCTTGGTGTTTGTCAGCATAACCACAAATACCAATTACTATTTCCACACTGATGAAAAGTAAAAGGGTAGACATGCTTTCATAAACTCTTACAGGTTTCTAACATTTGCTAGAGCTTCTGCACCTCTGTGGTTTAAATATGTGGCAACTTGGGGCTAACAGTTTAAACAGGTGACTGAGAAGTGGAGAGCCATCTAGTACTGACAGTCTCAGTCTGTCTGCTCTCAATCTATGGTGACTACCCATGTTAAAAAGCAGTAGGTGCACTTGAGCATGTCCTGTAATATTAATAGTGGTTTAGTTGACCTACATCTTGGTAGAGTAACAGATTCAGTTTAATTGGGTAAGATAATTTGGGGACAAGCTGTGCTGGTTTGGGGAGAAGGGGGAATGCAATCAGCTGTGGTAGCTTGCCAGTAATGGGTTGAGAAATGTTATATCTGGCTAAAAAGCAGACTCAGTCAGCTAACATCTGCCCCTGGTAGTGCTAAAATTACATTAGCCATCTGGAGGTCCAAGAGATGCATCCTCATGGTATTTCTGGATATTGGCTGTATCATGCCAAGCATCCAGCTGTAAAGCCAGCAGGCACCTAAACTGAAGCTTGCACTTGCCTCTGTATCCCAAAGGATTTAGAGACTTCTGAAAGCCACAGTGGATCTAACTCGGATTGGGCTGCATGCCCACCTATTCTGGATAGTGCTTTAGCTTGTATCTACCACACTGAATGACAAACTTTACTGAGATCTGGAACTGTAAATAAGAAGCTGCCACTCAGGTGTTTCTTGGTTTTAGTGTGTGAAAGAAAGCCTGACCCTAGAAACCTAGGAAGCTGGAGAAACAGCTTTTGTAAAGCAGCTCAACTAGAGTAGGAAGGAGAGTGCTCACTAGATTAGGCCTTCCCTTGGCAGAAGGAAAACTGGAAAAAGGGGATTTCACTCACTCTGAATTGCTTTTTCCTGTCTTGTGGTCCTAGAAAATGTCTGAAATAACTGACTTGTATACAGTTTGGTACAGAAGCCTAAATTGTGGCACTGTGCTTGCACACTGTGGCCAATAAGGTTAAAATATATGATAGCAAGGACCTAAGAGCCATGGACTGGATGGTCTTCGAGGTCTCTTTCAACCAAAGACTTTCTGTCATTCTGTGGTTTTGGCAGCTAAATTAGTCTGGCTGTCACTAATGACCCTTCTTGAATTTTGGCATGACTAATTGTCTGTTAGTGGTCATGGTAAATAGTTACTCTGAGAACACTTCACATAATGGAAGGAGAAGGGTCAAGTATTCCCAGACTAAAAGGAATTTATTAAAACCATTTACTATAACTTACATCTTCTGATGCCCAGGTTCCCTCTAGTGTATAGTACCTGTTGATAAATAAGCAGAATAACTGAAAAATGCTAGCAGGATTCTACTTCTATGTATTTTGAACTTTATTTGATTTACAAGGTTTATTTATAATTTTCTTCACTAATGCAGTGTTACTGCATAGCTGTTTTGACTTGGGTTAAATTAAACTACCATGCGATATATTCCTTCTTTCTGTTTAACTTCCTTTTAATGTAACTGAACTCAGAATTTAAATATTCTGAAAGACAATGTTGGCAAGAGCTTGTTGCCATTATTTGTAAACTATCAGCTTTTGCTGTTTGTCAGACTCCTGACAGCTGTTTTATTTGGTATAGCAAAACAACTATAAAAACCACCCCAAAACCCAAACCAAACAAAACCACAAAAAAACCAACAAAAAAAGAAAAGAAAACAACAACAACAACAAAAAAAAAAAAAAACCACACAAAAAACCCCAAACAAACAACAAAAATAAACAAACAAAAAAACCTGAAGCTTCAATGCAATATCATCCAGTTCCAGCAAACAACCTTGGAATAAAACTCTTTAGCTAGCTGTCCACTGACTTTTGGGCGGCTGCAGTCTAGACAGTACATCTGTAGTTTAAGATTATTTTATGTAGAACTGCCAAACTTGTTAAAATCAAATTTTGAGCTTTTGGCCACCCATTAAGCTGATCAGCCTGTCAGGGAGAACTTGAACTAGCATTACTTCAACAAAAGAAACTATTTCTTCCATCATTCTTTCAGTTGTCAGGCTTTTATAACCCATGGTCATTTTTCTCTTACTTGTTAATGATGCAATTTTTGGATGATGTTAGTCTGTTAGTCTCACCTTAAATAGAAGGACTTTGAAGAACTTTTTCCAGTTGTCCATCAGTACTCCTGATCGGATGTTAATGGTTTAAATGCAGCTAATGCAATTCTGGTTTCTGAGTTGTTGCTTGAGATAAGGGTAAGCTCACATTTTTACAAGGCAGGGGAATTTGGGTAAGCTCACATTTTTACAAGGCAGGGGAATTTGGGTAAGCTCACATTTTTACAAGGCAGGGGAATTTGTACTGTATTCTTGGTATTGATAGAGTTAAACCAAAATTGACCCTCATAGCAAAATTCCACAGCTGGGAAGCTTTTTCTAGATAGGGCACTGTACTGTCCTTGAGTTTGTGGAAAGGATCTCTAACAAATTTGGTGTCATGCATATCCAGCAGCCATTTGTATGTTTAACTTGCATTTTGTAGCCTCAATTCCCATCATGTAGGAGCAGTTAAGAAATAATGGTAGCAGTGTAGGGTATCTCCTGCTAACTAAAAGCAAGAACCTCTAGAGTAAGTCACACTGCTGTGATAAAAAGGACTTAGTTTATTCCTTACACTGGGGAAGATTGCTATTCAAATTCTTTAAGGCCAGATTGGCACTATGTGAATCTTAAAATGATAACTTATCTTGTGCAGTGAGGTAAAGGACAAAAATAAAGCTATCAGACCTGCTTACAGTTTGGGGTTTTTTGTAGCTTTTTTATTTGCAGGATTTTGTTTTGTTTTGTGTGTTTTTATTAGCTTACAGTTTACCCCAGTTACAATGTAAATTGGGAAGCAAACATAACTCAAGTCCCATAGAGTTCGAAACTAAACTTAATTCCTGTGATGCTTCTGTTGGGAAATATATTAGTTCTTGATGTGTGACATTATGCAAGTATTTCACTTAATGATGTTGCAATTCTGGAAAATGTGGTGATAGCATGTACCGAGTCATTTAGATGTGAAAACTTTGTGGTTAGGAAACTGCATTGCATGGAGCCACTTCCATACCCCCAAACAAAACCTCTGATCCCCATGCTGTCCTGTAGTTTAGCTCATCTACCCCTAAACTCCTAAACCAAAAAGAAGGTGTACCTTTGTGGTACCATCAGGTTCACAATCAAGGCTCTAGACTTCCCAGGATGATTAGTCTTATGTTGTCTTTTCCCAACTGCTGTGGTGAGCAGGTAGCTACCTTTACTCTTCCTAATGTTGTTATACATACTGGAGATTTAAAATCTAGTTTCATCTTATCACTTTTAGCATTTTTTCCCCTCTGAGGGTATGATCTACCTTTTGTAGTGTTCAACACTGTTCTTGCACATGGGCAAATGCCTACAACAAAATTTCTGCTGGACACAGAAAAGAGAATGACAAATCCCGTGTTGAACTGAGCATAGTAAAAATGAGCCATCTAGTTTTAATAACAGAGAATAATTCTCCTTTAGACACCAGACATTGGAGGAGTTGTGTTCTGCAGGTTTTTTTTTTCCACTTACAAAACCATTGCCTGAACATCCTGTCAAATTTTCAAAAGGCTGTCTCGAAAGCTCTATACCCCCTACAAGAAGTTCAGCATCTGCATTGTCAGTATTAACAGGGCTGTAAAGAAAGTTTACTGAGTTTATTCTGAATTATCTTCTTACCTCATGACATATCTTTTACCACAGCAAAACTCTTGCCTCTAAGGCAGGCAATGTGTTTTTTGCCTCAGTCTTCTTTCTGTGAAGTAAAAATAATAAATCCAGCCTCAATAGGCCTTCAGACAGGTCAGAAGAACTTTCATAATAAGCTAGTATGCAGGTCAGGTTTATTGTTAGTGGATGTGAATTCTAGAGGTGAAAGCAGCTCAGTATCAAACTGTTTTAGAGTTTGGGCTACTTTAGAAAAGGGCAGCACTCATACTGAAGTGTATTTGAGGCATTAGTCTCTAAAACTACAGTGATGGTGAACTTGTGTTTTTAGGGGTGAGGGGTATCAAATCCTTCTACTGTAAAGCTTAAACCTAAGAAGAGTAAAGCTTTAATGCTGATATGCACATCAGTTGTCTGCTTTCACCCAAATTTAAATTGTATTTATCTTTTTCCAAATCTAAAACTTGTGTTATAAGAGCAAAGTGTTTTTTACTTGTATCAATAAATCCAATTAGTAATAATACTTAAATGATTGTTCTGGACAGCTGAAGCCCATGCTTTTTAAGTGTGCTATAGAGAAAAAAAAAAATCAAGTACAGTTTGGTGCAGGCTTATGTTCCCACCAGACAGGCTGTCTTCTCAGACAAGGGTTGAAGCTCCTGTACAAAGCTGACCTTGGCTTCTGCATTGCTCCTGAACCTGCCAGTTAGCACAACCCCACTTGAAGTGGCACCTCCTGGTCAGAACCCTTTGAGGGGATTCAGCTACTCTGCTGCTCTGCTACAAGACTGTTGTTGCCTTTCTCTCTGTCAAGAGGCTGCATAGCATTAAAGCTTCATGTAGGCTGGGGGATACTGGCATGAAAACTGGCAAGGAACCAACTTCCAGGCAGTCTTGGGTGGTGACCACTCACTGCAGCTCTCCAGCTCATTCTATATACTGGCACTGGACCAGATGGGTGGGGAAGGCTGGCTATGGTAAAGTGGCATGATGCACTACTAGTTCAGTCTTTTTTTCATTGTATATACACTGTGGTGTGCAGGATTACAGCAAGTGTCATTGCTATAGGAGGCTAGTATGTCATTCTTGCTAAATATTCTTTAAAGTTTTTTAGGATGGGAGAGCAGTAGGCAGGAAGGGATTCAGTCGATGGTAATGTCCTTCAGTGTGGTAACTGATCACAGTTATCTTTATTCATGCACAGTTATCTGAGAAACAGTAACTACCTGATGAGCTTTTCTGCAATTCCAAAATAATTCAGTTTTCATATGTAGTGATTATGCTGCCTCTACTCCTTCCTGGTAACAGCCTATCAAACCCTTTCTGCAACTAATCCATACAGCTTAATTTTCTTATGTAAATGCCCATAAGCTTTTAGAAAAAACCTTACATCCTTAATTATGAAGACTGAAATACTCAGACTTCTGCAACAACTGAATGGGGAAGAATAATGGGACTCTTGCCCTTGTTGCTTCAGATCCATGTGCAGTAATATGTGAATGACAGCAAGTGGTGTGCATTTTGAGACCATTTCAGGGCCAAACTGAAGTAATCATTCTGTAGAAGACTGAGATTGGTACGGAGCACTGTAGACTCTGAGACTACAGTTTGTTCTGTGGTGGGGAAGGGGATGGAGTGTCTAAATGGAACAGAAGATGTGGTGCTTTAACATAGGGGCATTCCCATGTAATAGGAATCAAAGGCAGGAGTGATGACTAGGCAGATAGGGAAGGAGTTCCTCATAGCTTGTGTGGTGTTGTATGCAGTGAGTGGCTTCATGTAACTAAAATTGACAGCTCCATTTAAAAAACAAAATTCACACAATTGGAAGATAAAGCTTCTTTAGATATAACAATTGATTTGCAGAAGTAGTAAAAGCCTTCTGGCCAAACTCTTTCCCAATGGTATTTGGTCCATGGAAACTGGGCAAATGGTACAGCCACTTGCAGTGAGGCTGTGCCAAAAACACCTTTTAGGTACAAGAATCTGGCCTGAGAAGGCCTAGGGAGTTAATGTGAATTACTTCTATACAAGTTCTGTGTACACTGTTTAGGGGATTTGTATCAGTTCTGTGTCTCTTCCCATGAAATAATCACTGAGATGAAGGCTTGATGCCTGGCTTGTTGGCCTTAGAATCCATTACATATAAATAGTGTTTCAAAACCTGAGCTTTGAATATGAAGAGAACTTTGCTCTTGTATGCTCCTTGTTCTCACACAGAACAATGAGCTGGTAGTTAGGAAACTCAAGTTCAGATTCAGCTTCTCAGAATATACTGGCTAGTGATGCTGTTTTATGCAGCATCATACTTTTTGAATAGCCAGAAATAAAGTCTGCTTTATGGTTCTCTGCAGCTTCACTGTAGCTGCTGCAGCTTTCAGACAGTTCTAGCAGCTGCTTAGTCAACCTTTTCTGAAAATGTCTGTTGGGAATGAACTAATCAGTACACTGAAGTAGTGACATTAAAATGAGGCAATTGAGCTAGAAAAGCATCATTTTTTCCCTGTCAATTTCTTTCACCTAATGAATTTTTGGCTTTTCTGAAGTGATGATAGTACCCAGTTCTTCTTTTAACAGTTTGTCCTTGCTAATCAAAGGCTGACTTGAATGTTTATCAACAGAGGACAATTATGTTTCCAATTGAAATTCTTTATGTATCCTAAACTAACATGCATTAAATGCTAAAAGCTGAAGTGATGACACACTGTAAAACTAAATTGTAAAGTGTAGGAACTGCTCTTCTCAGTGAAGACTTCTAAACAAAAACCCAATATGTTAGCAGCCTAAATTTCCCAAGCCAATGTGCTAGCACTTGACAATACTATGCCCACTCGTGTATAAACACAGCTTGTTGGTTTGAACTTCCAAAAGAAAAAAAAAAACTGAACTGGGACTAATTCTATGTTTCAAGTATACTGACTACAATGGCTATACTTAAGAAGAAAGGGTTTTTTTAGTTTTCTCCTTGGCCACTGTTTTTCTCCGGGGTTTGTGTTTTGTTTCAGTTTTCTACTTAACGTATTCTGCTAATCTTGTTTCAAATCCTGGGATTGCTGTGGAACTCCTATAGTTGGCAGTTATTCCGGTGAAAGTCTTAGATTTAAAAGAGGAAGTCAAAGATAACAGATTTAGGTAGAACTATTAAACCAGCTCCTTTTGAGCTTGTCCCTAAGGAAAAAAATCTATAATACAGGCAACTTTTTCAGAAGAGGCTTTGAAGGCTGTTAGCCTTAGAGCTTGTAGAAATCCTTGCTGCTCACCCTTCAGAAAAAGCCTGTGAGTTTGCTTGTGTCTCTAGTTGAAGTAATTAGATTTATATCTCAATCTTGCATAAGCTTTTGTATATGAAATAAAGGTTTGTGTATAGCTGTGCTGGTAGTGTTTTTAGGTATTACTTCTCAACATTATTTAACTGGTAAGTTAAAAAATAATGTTAGCTGGAATTGCAAACTGCTTTTAACATCTGACTTGTCATGTATTACATGCATCAAAATCATTACAATAAGCATACATAGAATAGAAGAGGCAATGTTGTATGAACTAGAATTATATGTATTAGACATAATAGATTATGTCTAATTATGTCTAATATACATATTAGCCAGACTTATATGCATTAGCCTGGGACAGAATTGCATTGATACTGACTAGTTCATGCTTAAATAAAAATATAATGTTACTGTCTTCTCTTTCAGGCCAGGAGCGCTTTGGAAATATGACCAGAGTATATTACAAAGAGGCAGTTGGTGCTTTTGTGGTCTTTGATGTCACAAGAGGCTCCACTTTTGAGGCTGTTTCAAAATGGAAGCATGATTTGGACAGTAAAGTACTACTTCCCAATGGCAGCCCCATCCCTGCTGTTCTTCTTGCAAACAAGTGTGACCAGAAGAAAGATGGCAACCAGAATCCCTCTCAAATGGACCAGTTTTGCAGAGAAAGTGGCTTTGTTGGGTGGTTTGAAACATCTGCCAAGGTGAGCATAAAGAAGAAACATTTTTAAACTCAAGTACTGGCATAAGAAAGGATTAATATTGCCATGTGGAGAAGAAAATTATCAAGTATAAGAAGTGACAATGAAGTTTCCAGTGTTCAGCAGTGGTTGGAAGTGGTGTGGAGGCTAGCTGACTCCTGAGGAAGACTTGCAGCATACTTGGTTTAGATTAGAACTGCATCTTAAACTCAGAGAACCTTAAAACTAACTGGAAACCTTAATTAGCTGAGTTATCTTGTATGTATCAGGATCAGAGTCATTCTTTGGATGTTAATAGTACTAAATGCTGACCAAACTATCCATAGAATAGAAACAAGCTTTAGGTGCTGGTTTTTAAACTGTAGCTTCTGTCTTCACTGTTGCAGGTAGGATGTGGTAAGATGCTGGAAGTGAACAAGCTGTTGCTTACTTGTTTATTACTGGCTAATCAGGTGATAATGTCACTGAGTTATATTTTTATCAGGCAGTGTCAAGACTGAACTGGAGAAAAACATCATTCTGTATAGTAAGTTAAGCTCAGCTAGATAGCAGCTTTATTCAAACATAACTTTTGAGTAACTTCATATATTCTACGCTTCTAGTTGATGGATTTGGTCAAGGCACAGATAAGCTTGTGGTAGCATAGTTGAAATCAAATGGTTGCTTAAAATTCAATTGAGTTAAAATTAAAGCTTCCTTTAGATGAAAACAGTGTGGCTGACAGGAAAAATACTGATCTGTCTGATAACTCCTTTATATGGTAAACTAAACCTCAATGTCCCTCTTTTGCCTTGGCTTGCCTGTTTCCTTTAACTGCTGCTGATGAACTGGTACTAAAATGTTTAGACAACTCCTTTAAAAGGAAGTCTATTTGAGTAATACAAGATAAAAAGTTACAAGCCTTTCACTGATCACTTTAAAATAGGGAAGAAGGGTATGCAGTTACAGGAATGAGTTAAATTAGCTAATAACTTGTTTGCATTTGAACAAATAATTTCCAAACCCACTAATCTGTTCCTAAAATTCAAATTTTGTCTCCTTATAGTAAAAAAGAATAAGAAGAGTTGGCTTTGGGTTGTCTTTCCTGAAGTTTCACTTGCCTGTAACACTGTATATCAACTTCATCATGAGTCAAAAAGAAATGCAACTAACATTTGAATAAAACTTAGCATGGAAGTGTAGTGACAGCTTTTATTTCAGGTGACATTTAGGACACAACACTAAAGGCTCCTGGTGCAGAGGATAAGCAGACAATACTAGTCCTAGTTCAGTTACAAACTGGTTTGTTTTTTTTAGGACTTTGAAGAGATGTAGTTAAAATAGCTTTAAAAAATTCTGGACAGTGTTCTTGTTTCCTAAGCAAAACAAATCAGTTTATGACTTTAGATGTTGTCCACTTAAATATCCTGGTATTCTGCCTCTGCCTTCCAATTGGAACTGATGCTTCAGTCTAGCCATCAGTAATAAAGATCCCACTCCCTATGGAACAGGGAGAATATTAAAGGCAAAAGAACTACAGACTATAAACTTTCACGGAAATATCTTATGGACATCCTTAATGCTAAAATAAAGAATTCCCCTTCCACACTGGAAGTGTAGTAATGATAAGTCAAATGCTCTCATGATCTAACCATCATAAATGAATTTAGATCTACCTTTATGGAGACAGAAGAAAGTACTGGGGTGGTATTTCCTTTCAAAACAAAAAGGAACAATTCCAAACTTGTCAGCTCTGTGGTGAGCAGGTCAAAGCTGTGGCCTGAGGTCCCTTGGCACTGGCCAGTTTGGCCCCTCAGTAAGTGAGATGTCCAGAGATGTATTTCATCAGGGTATCAGGCATGCACACCTTTGAATGAGGGTATGTGAAGGGACATTTTAAAGCATGACAAGCAAATATGGAATGGCTAGAAGAAGCACCCTGATTTAGATGGGCTTTTTAGACTAATAGAAAAATAGACTAATAGAAAAAATCCTACATAAACAAGTGCATCCAAACTGCAGCAGAAGCAGGAAAAAATACCAAGCAACCAACAACAACAAAAAAAACCAAAACAAAAAAATAACCAAAAAGTTGAGTGCTTGTATAAACAGTGTAATTGCTTATCTTTGATGTAGAAAATGCACTTCAGCATCTGAGTCTTCCAAATTGCAGACGCTTTACCCCCCAGCTGCATACTGTACTATAGTTGTAGTACCCTGTTTTTATTATGGATGAATACCTTTGTTTCAAACCCTTCTGGTAACCTTTTTCAAAAAGTAAGTGAGTGAGCAGTAACCTGATGCATCAAAGCTATTTGTGTCATGTTTATGAGACTGTAGAAGAGCTTTTGTATTTAGCCAGCTTCTACTAGGAATGGGAGGTTGTTTCAAAAAAAGACTGACTTCTTTGGTTTCAACATTTTTAGGACAACATCAACATAGATGAAGCTGCTCGATTCTTGGTGGAAAACATCCTTGCCAACTACAGAGCCTTTCCTAATGAAGAGAACGATGTGGGAAAACCAAAACTGGACCTAGACCCATTGAAAGCAGAGAGTAAATCACAGTGCTGCTAATGCTACCAATGTTCAGTAAATGTGATGGGATGAGCAGACTGTTCCTTAAACTGCTGCTATGGTGCTGCGTTGTGACAATCCATATGGGGTACTATCTGGTATTATCTGAATAAGTGATTCTTGTGGGTGTTTACATATTCTTGTTTAACATGAAACTGAGTATCTTATGGCTTATCACTCCACTTGTTTGAGTGGCTGCATCTATGTCTGATTAGTGTCTTCTTACTTGAGAACATAAGGTAGTGTTTACACTCCTAAACAGGAACAAAGACAACATTCAGTGTCTAGCTTGCTTCTAGGACATATGCTACATTCCAAATAGGACTCACTCATCATGGTTTTAGCTAAATAGACACTTTCACCTTTAAAGTCAGCTTTTCTTTTTGCACCAGTAATGTCCTCCCCTTTTGCCTACACACTTGTCCCTATTATGGCCTGCCCACCATGAGGATCTGTCTCATTACTAGTTCTGGATCGAGACATCTCAGAAATCTTGAAGGGGCCAATGACAGATGGGCCTGTCTTAGTGTGTTTACTAGGTCTAAATGAAGTAGATGGCTTTTATCACTAAGAACAAGATGGGTAAACACTTGTTCTTAACAGGGGAACTGTATAGTTATAAAGAAACTAGCAAAAATGCATCTCCAGCCATTTAAGGTAGAATATTTTCAGCTTTACATACGAGACACATTAATGAATGCCATTGTACTGCTGGCACACAGTTATGGTAACCTCACCCCTATGCACAGCCAGAATTAAAACATGCAGTAACTTTTTCATGTGCTAACACTGAAAACTTTACCAAGAGTGCAAAAAGTATCTTTCTGTCTACTGTCCTGTGATGATTAACTTCCTTCTTTTTCCTTCTGTCTTGAGATGGTTCTGAATCCCATGAGGGAGGGGAGATGTCTTGAAGCAAATAGTTTAACTGGTTCTTGCTAGCCTATCAAAAAAACCCCAAACCAACCCAAGCTCTATCTTTTTCAAATTTAGAACAGTGCTGCACTCTTCTGACTACTCAGAGCTGGTGAACTTGCTTACCTAATTCTGTAACTCTGTATACTGAGATGCTTTTGTGCCCTTGTTATAATTAATGTATTTTTGGCAGCAAATGAAGATCAAAAGGCTTATAGAGATTGGAATTCTGTCTCTACTTGGCTGAAAGTCTTTGAAGCTTCCCTTCATTTTAAGGTGTTCTTCTGTCCTTGTACCTCATTGCTACTGACTTAAGTCTTGTGTTGTTTGTGTATTTAAACATCAGCATGGAGTATGTGCCAGATTGGATATACTTAAGTCTGTATTAAGATTTCCTAGGCTGTCTTTGTTTTTTTTTTTTAAATCTAAAGAGTAATGTACTTTTTAAGAGACAAATAAATATATTTGAGCATTGTATATATGTTTTTGGTGTATGCTTTTGAGAACACAAGTTCATATCATATGTCCCACCCTATTAAAAAAATGCTTTAACTGTCATTTGAAAACAAATTCATCTTCTAGTAGCTGCTATGTTAAAGGCTTACTTGAAATTATCACAGTAAGGCTTGGTATAAACTAAAATTCGGTTGGCTTGGGATCATAACATAATTAAAATGAAAACATTGAGGAAGTCTTCTAAGCCAACATTGTTCTCCACTCAAGATCATACCTTGGTGCTTAGGCTTTCATGTTGTCTGGTTTAAACCTTTCCGAGGGCTACACAGTTTCCATTGTTAAAGTTGTTTCAATGCCTGATTGACCCTTGTGAATTTATCTAGTCTGAACCTTTTTAACTTCAATTTATGTTCAAGGTCTCTCATACTCTTACATGCATCATTGTAAAGAATGTGTCTCTCAGGTTTGTGCAGATTTATTGGACACTGAGGCTTGATTGCTACTTTAAAGTTTTTTCTGAAATCCTATAGTACTTCAGGTGTTTCAGGAAAGTTGCTGGTTTCAAGGAAGGAAGCTACATCCTATCAATGTTCCTTGTCAATTCATTTGAATTGTTAACCTTTCTAACTAACCTGGAATTATCATAATGTTCCTTGTCACTTTTCCAGATTGTGAACTCACTTTTAATAAATATTTGCAGACTGTAAACTCACTTCTAGTAAATTACTCAATCTCCAGTGTACTGCTTTTTTCTAAACTTTAATGATAGCTGCACAAAACCAGTAATTAACCAGTGGAAGGTGTGAATAGCCTACTTATTTGATGATTCTTGACTGGATCAAAACATGAGAAATATTGATGACCAAAGATGTAATTTCATGTTCACTTGGCTTCAGGTGTAAGGTTACTGAGACTATTGAGTATAACATGAAGTTTGTCAGTAGTGGGCAAAAATGGCCAATTCTTGAGTCTTATTTAGAGGATGTACAGGAGGTGGTGTACATTCAAATGTTAGTTCCTTAAGTACCTACTTTAATTGGGAAGCTGCCAGTGGAAGCAGAGTTTTTTCCTTTTCCAAACAGCTGCTGTGCATTGGTTGTGTTTTTTTGTTTGGGTTGTTTGTTTTTTTTTTGGCTTGGGTTTTTTTTGGTTGGTTTTTTTGGTGGTTTTTTTTTGGGGGGGGGGGGGGGTTTGTTTGTTTTTTGTCTTTGTTTTGTTTTCAGATTGAATAGCAGAATGAAAACTAAACTCTGAAGCTTTGGAACATTTACCTGAATGAATCTCATCTGGGTCCGGTCAGTGACAATGTAACCCTGTGCAGCTTAATTTCAAGAATGTCTAAATTTCTGCTTGCAGAGTTGTTAATGTGTTTAAGAATTTTCCTTGTCCTGTATGTAGCTTGTGTTCTTCTAAATCACTACATGAACGTAGAATGGCCATGACTCTCAAACTCAGGAGGAGTATACTGGTTTTGATATGGGTTATCACTAGTTGGAGAGGTTGAGGCAGGGTGAGGTTCAGAAACTACCGTCTACAAAAAATAAAAACCAAAAGGTTTAAAGTGGCTATGCAGATTATATTACAGAGCAGACATATTTCCTAAGCCTAATAGTATAAAATCCTATTTCACTTATACCTGCGTGATTATTTTTTTTCTTCTCCACCTTTCTGAAGAAAAAAAACAAAACAAACTTCAACATTAATAGATGGTTTGTCTGTCTTCATGATATGAACTGCATTTTCACTCCTGTTCCTTGCTATGTAAGGAGCACTACTATGCTAGTGGGGTGGATCAGGAAATCTGATTTAGCTAGAAAGTGAAAACTGTATGAAAAGACTGGTGGTTTAGCCTGAGGAAGTTGAATGGGAGCATCTCCTTGGTAGAGGAGAATGAGACTGTAGGTTGTAGAGAAGTGTTTAGGTACATTAAATTAGTCATGTTAATAAATTAGTCTCTTCTAATTAACTCAGGAACTTTGATTTGGAAAGAAATGTGGAAGCTTAGACAGACCCAGTTTAACTTCAGGCTTATAAGTAAGCAAGAAGTGTCAAACATAATTTTATGTTTAAAGGATATATAAAAAAGTGATGATTGATCTCAATCAGATGAACAGAGGCCCCATGGTGGTTTTTTATTATATCTTGCTATCTGAAATATGTCAGTCTTAAATGAGCAAGTACATGACTTTCTAGTCCCTATGTTTAAGGCATAGTTTTGAGATAAAAAAAAACTTCAGTAAAAATGGAATCAATCCTTCAGTAAAATGTCCTTCCTCGGATGTTTCTATCAATTGATTTTGTAAAGACTGGAAATAGCATACAGTCTTCCTGGATTATATGTCTGTAAAGTTAATGCAAAGTCAGCCTTGAATTTAAAAAGCTTAATGAGCATTACAGTTACTGAGAAAGCTAGAAAGGAGTGAGAACAATTAGTGATGTTTCATCATGGGATTTTTCTAGGTATATCTTACCTGCAGTAGTAGAAAAATATAAGCTGTTCTAAGGTCCGGAGTTTTGTTTGTATGTGCTTTGTGTCAGAGCTGTTCAGTTACAATATTCACTTCTTGTAAATCAATCAAATACTTGTTCATCTGTAGTGATTAATCACTGGGGAATGATTTGAGTCATTCTTACAGACTCGGCGCCTGAGTAACCATTTGATATGTGATGATATGAGGAAATGGTTATGCAATAAATATGCAGGAAAACGATGGTATTGAATGGTGAAAGATTTTCCTCTTAAAAACTGTTGCTCCCTTATCTTTCGAATCTTAACATATTGCTTGTGACTTGCTTCCGAAACAGAGAGCTGGTTATCTCTTTCCTCCTTTACAGATCACGTTATTTGGCACAGAAACACAGTTCTTTAGGTATATGCCTTTGTCCTTCATATTATGAATTACTAAAGAATTTAAGAAATGGGGGCAGCAATATACTTTAAGGAGTAAAAAGAATTAAAATGCCAGTTGAGATAAAGAATGATTATGAATAGAAATACATAATTCACTTGGCAGTACACAAAAGGTCACTTCAGAGCTCTTTGTCCTGCAGCAGGGTAATACTGAAAGCAAGGAGCATCAGATCTGGCAACACAGTGAAGATTTGAGTGAAATTGTGCCTGTATTCAAATTGTGTCAGTTTCAACTTGTGTCTAAACAGGGAAAAAAAAAGTACTTGGTACACTTTTGAACACAATTATAGATTCTTTTATCACCACTTAGAAGAGTGTTCATTCAGTCAGTTTCTAGCTTGGGAATTGTATATGGCTTAGATATTTTATGCAGAAGTTCTGCTAGATGGTATCATATCAGTCTGTGCATGTACAAAATGCTTCCTGCCCTGAGTACTTTAAGAAAAGCTTTTTTTTAGGTAGGGATGGTGTTTCAGATAGCTTTGATCTGAGAGGCTTACAGGTAGAGAGTCAGCATCTCAAACGTGGGCCTTTAATCCTTTTGCAAAAATAATAAGAGGTGAGTATAATATTTTTTATTATTTTATGATTGGTAAATTGTTATTTGTCCTGAACTTAAAATGAAATTAAAATATGGAGGATTCCTGGCCTTATTGTCTTTAGTTTCTAAATGAGGGTAAAAGGCTGCATGTTATGTGGCATTTTAATACTAAAGGATTCTAAGTCTTTTACAGGTTCAGTTCCTTGCTCTGTTAGTCCCTTTAGGAGCTGACTGTTCCTAACTGTGCAGAGGCTGCTCTTTCACAGCTTCATCACACACTCCAAGGTTTCCTTCTTCTCAGACATTGCCAGTCTCTGCTCACATGCTGCCTGGTGAATTCATTTCAAAACCGAAGTTTTCTTACTCCTTGAAAAAAGAAATGCAAAAAAAAAAAAAAAAAGCGCCTGCCAAAATGCAAGAAAATCAAAATCCATTCTATCTCCCTTTCATCCCCTACCTTTGTAGTAATCTCACACTTGATGATACAGCATCTGTTATTACACAAGCTTGAACCTTTTTCTCCCATGGAGTATTTCTTAGATTCATAGAAGGGTAAGATTGGAAAGAAGCCTTGGGAGATAATCTAATCCAGCTGCCCTGCTCAAAGCAGAGTCAGCCTGAATAGGTTGCACATTGTCAGATACAGTTTGATAGATACTCCTCAGTCTTCCTGGTGAACTTTTTCCTGTGCTTAACCCTCCTTGCTGTAATTAGAAAAATAAAAATAATTAAACTTATTTTTAAAGTGGATTTTCCTGTATTTAATTTTTCACATTGTCTCTAATCCTGGTACGGGGCACCTGTCAGAAGAATTGGTGTCTTCAAACTCCCCAACACACTCCCAGGCCTTCTCTTTTTCCTGTCTTTGTTTGGAATCCTTATGTAAAAACAGAGGAGAATTAAGTCTGAGCATTTTGAGTTCCAAGACCCCTGAGTGGAGCTTTGATAGTGCTCACGCTCACAGTGTTTTCTCGTTCTCTCCAACTGGTATTTGTAGTTACAAAAAAGTGCAGAGTATTTAGGACTTAAAGGCTTTTTCCCTCCAAGTAGAGTGTGTGTGCTATAGTAGTTGATGATATAATGGTTTAAGGGAAAAAAAAAAAAAAAAAAAAAAAAGGAAAAAGCCACGTCTTCGAATGGTATCATAGAAGAATGTCAACCAGAATGCCACATGTTGGTAACCAGTACCTGTTACTAATGTATCTATTTAGCTCCATCACAATAGTTTCTTACATGGAGCTGTGCAGTTTTTCCTATATTGTCCTGTGGATTTATTTCTCATATTCCAGCTTTAAGGCTGCCTCTACCTAAACAGTTTTTCCCTTCAGGGAGCATCTGTCGTATACACTTCATAACTTGAGACACTAGACCAGTGAAACAGCTGATTTGACCTAACAGATCCTTCACCAGAACCTAGCTTTTTTAAAATCCAAATTAACTTTTCTTTCTAAACAAGCTGCCCTGTGTCATTTCTATTAGGTTATGAAATTCTAAATTAAGTTCTGGGGTAAATAAAAAGATGTAACTTGATGGATACAACACTTGAGATGCTTTCTTTTTTTTAATGTGCAAAACACCTGGATATTTGCTTTCAATGCCATTTTTGAAAAAAACGTGTTGTAGAATTTTATGGTAAAAGGTGCATTTTAAACTTCATGTATAGCAGCAATGAGAGCAAAGAATGAAGGGTTCTTTAGCTTCTGTACGTTCTCTTCTGATGGTTTCTGTCCTTCTTCCTTCACCAACCAAAAATGCTTAGACAGATGCCCTCAGATTTCCATTATTTTTCTGCTGTTTTTCACCCAATTGTATTACAAATTTATATTTTTGAGGATGCTGCAAACCTCACTGGTCATCTGCAATGGGACAAAGAAATTTTCCCACCAGGAGAGATTTCACAGGTGCCTCTTACACTTGTGTTTAAGAGTTACCTTTCCATAGCAGTTTCTCTGCCTGGTGAGTATAGGATTGGAGCATTTCTCTTATGATGAAAGGCTGAGAGAGCTGGAGCTCTTTAGCCTGGAGAAGGAAGGCTGAGGGGAGACCTTAGTAATGTCTACAAGTATCTAGAGGGTGGGTGCAAGGGGTACAGAGCCAGACTCTTCTTGGTAGTTTCCAGTGGCAGGACAAGGGGCAATGGGTACAAGCTGCAGCATGGGAAGTTCCATTTAAATATGAGAAAAAACTTTACTCTGAGGGTGACAAGGCACTGAAGAGGCTGCCCAGGGAGGCTGTGGAGTCCCCTCCTCTGAAGCCACTCAAAACCTGCCTGGATGCAGTCCTGTGTAATGTGCTCCAGGTGATGAGGCTTTTTTAGTGGGAGAGTTGGACTAGATGATCTCTAGGGTCCTTTCCAACTCTGACAATTCTGTGATTCTGTAAAAGGGAATTCAGAGGAATAGACGGAAACCAGCGATTATCTGAGTTGGTTTTATTTGTGTTTTATATGTGTGAGGCCTACAGCCTCAGAATCCAAGTTTGCATCAGCATTCAGCAAGGTGTGGTGGTTAACAGCCCTGCACTGGTATTTAAGCAGTAGTCAGATGCTTGAACTCACCTTTGTCTCTGCAATTACACATCTGCATGTCCTGATCAATATTTGGTAGCATAATTGTCTGAAGAGACCAGCTGCTCAGTTTGAAGAATAAGAACTAAACCTAAAGTGTTTACTTGATTCTAGAGTGAGAAGTGTCCCAAGTTACCTTATTTAAAAATGGATGCTTTTGGGTGTAATGCTGAAGAAAATGAAAAGATGCAGAAGAATTTTCTGCTTTGAAAGTTAAAAATATGTATCTGGCCTCCTGTCATCTTGATATAAACCAAGATCTGACATTAGTCTAAAATAAGCCTCTAGATGTAGCAACATCTGCATATTTTTTTCCTTGTTTCTTTTATCTAGCCATGCCCTCTGCACCTTGACAAATAAATTTTCATTGATCTTTTTTCATTCAAAAAGACTTAGCTTGACTAAGTGGCCAAGTGTGTTCTGTTGTCTTATGGATTTTTAATCATGCACTACAGCTGGGAAGCAGCCCGTAGGTTAAGAGATAGAAATAAGAGCTGCTGCATTAATGTAATCCCCGCAACATATCCGAAAAAGTCTGCTTCTTTAAGTTAAAGTCAACCATCTGCTGAGTTCAAATGTAGGTGATGAATACAAGGTTGACCTGAGCGTGGGGGAGCTCCATTTACTTTGGTAATCAGAGGCTTCATATCAGGAATGAGTTGCATCTTGTTGAAATGAAAAAAAACCCCAAACCAAAACACATAAAAAGCCCCCCAACAAAACAACAAACAATCAAAACAAAATCCCCATAAACAAACAAAAGACAATAAATAGTTTCCAGCTCTAAAATCTCTCCAGCCTCCAGGACTACTAATTTTTTACTTCTTTGTGTAAAAGGGGGCAAAAAATTGCTACCATTTAAAATCATCACTTTTTACACCCGTGCTTTACATATTCATTCCAAACGTAAGTCTTGCGATTAGAATTTTTACAGCTAGAACGCGTCAGACTTTTGGTTCCTTGAACATGAATACGGGGGGCGAGGTTCGTGTCTCCCCTTCCCACGCCCGGGCCCGGTTCGGTGTCCGGTTCGGGGCCCGGGCGGGCGACGGTCCTCGCCTCTCACCCCTTACTCTGCGGCCGCGGTGGCAGCCTTCTGCCCCGCACACCTCCCCTGGCCCCGCAACGCCCAGCGGCGGCGGCACCAGCCGAGGCGTCACCTGCCGGGCCTTCCTCCCCCGGGGAACCGGGATAAGAGCGGCGGCAGCGGAGGGGCCGCGGGGCGGCGCTGGAACCGCTCCCTCCGCCAGGCCAGGTCGCCAGGCAACGGCTGGGACGCGGCGGGACCCGCGGCCATGGCCTCGAAAGGGAGTAAGAAGAAGGAGGTCAGCAGCCCTGGATTCACGGGCGCCTCCGGCAAAGAGTAAGAGCCGCAGGAGGGAGGGCAGACGGGCGCGGAGGAAGGGTTGCCCCCGGTAGCCGCGGGCCGCGAAACGGGCTTGGCCGGGAGACGCGGCGCGGTGCCCGGGCGGGGCTGCTGCGGCCGCCCCCGCCGCTGTCTGGAAACTTCCCCCGCGGGGGCCGTTAGGGACCGGGAGCAGTGGGACGGGGCAGGGCGGCCCCTCAAGCCCGGGGTGCTGTACCGACACCATACCGCCGCCTCGTCGCCCCGGGCACTGGGCGTGGAGGAGGTGGTTGCCCGCAGTCCTGTGCTTGGAAATAATTTATGCTGACACAGTTAGCAGCTGCCTAATTAAAAGTGGTTTCAGTAGCCGAGGTGGGGTTTGTTTGTTACTGTTGTTTATTTCGTTGGTTTAAGCTGGAGGCCTAACTGGGCGTGGAAGTTGTACTTATCATAGAATCATAGAATTGGCTGGGTTGGAAGGGACCTCAGAGATCATCAAGTCCAACCCTTGATCCACTACCACTGCAGTTACCAGACCATGGCACTGAGTGCCACATCCAGTCTCTTTTTAAATATCTCCAGGGACGGAGAATCCACCACTTCCCAGGGCAGCCCATTCCAATGTCTGACCCTCTCAGTGAAGAAATTCTTTCTAATGTCCAACCTAAACCTCCCCCGGCACAACTTGAGACCGTGCCCTCTTGTCTTGCTGAGGGTTGCCTGGGAAAAGAGACCAACCCCCCCCTGGCTACACCCTCCTTTCAGGGAGTTGTAGAGAGTGATGAGGTCTCCCCTGAGCCTCCTCTTCTCCAGGCTGAACACCCCCAGCTCCCTCAGCCTCTCCTCATAGGATCTGTGCTGGAGTCCCTTCACCAGCTTGATTCTTGCTGTGTTACATCCTGGACGCTTCTCCAGTAGCATCATCCCCTCAAAATGATTCTGTGTGTGTGTCTTGTACTGAACCTGGCCCAGCACAGGGGATACCTCAGGGAGAGCAGTAGGAAGGAGATCACAGCACAGGTGGTATGCAGGTGGGTGGCTTTGCCTGGGGGCTCTTGGCCACAGCTCATGGTATGAAGCACTCAGCTTACAGTCACGAGCAGACAGAAGTTAAGCATTCACTGAAATCACCATATCATAGAATTTTCAGGGTTGGAAGGGACTTTAATACCATCTAGTTACAACCCCCCTGCATGGGCAGGGACACCTCCCACTAGACCAGGTTTCTCAAAGCCCCATCCAACCTGGCCTTGAACACTTCCAGGGAGGGGGCAGCCACAACTTCCTTGGGCAACTGTGCCAGTGTCTCACAACCCTCACAGGAAAGAATTTTTTCCTAGTGTCTAACCTAAGTCTCCCCTTTTCAAGTTTTAAATAATTTCTCCTTACTGTCTCGCTACACATTAATGAAAAAAAACAAACAAAAAACCCCAACAAAGCAAACAAAAAAAACAACAAAACCCCACACCCTGTTGTTTGGATTTAAAAGAATCTTGAAACTCTGAGTTTGGGCTATAATTTTCAGAATACACACCCTCCATTTTCATCAGGTAGAGGAACTAAGCTAGCAGGAGTTTTCAAGGCAAAATGGTTTATGATTCTTGTAGCACATCACTTTCATTTGCAGAAGGGAAACATAATTCCCAGTGCCTCGTGTGTTTGCTTTCTGTTTTAATTAATTTTAAAGAAATTAAGTATAAAACAAACCACCAAATATTATTTCCATTTGTTTCTTAAATGTTTATATGTAAGTAGCATCTCTTGAAGATATTTTAAAATGACTCACTATTTGCTAAGTACTTAGCAAATGTGTGAATGTGTATATAAGTTCCATTTCTAAGTTTTGAGCATCTTTCTCATCCTAAAGTACGTAAGCCTGCACACATGGCACTGGCAAGACTCATATGAAAAAGATGCCTCATATATGTGCTCATGCCCTAAACAAAAGTTTGAGTTGTATCATTTATTTATCTCTTGAAATAAATTTTGAAACGCCACATCCATTTCATATCCAGTTAGCCAGCCTTTGCTGCAAAGTAGGTTCTTATCTGATATTTTTGTATTTCTGTTTTTTATTTCATATGTTGATTCCCATTTTGGTAACTTTGCTCTTGTTGCAGTCAGGCAGTATCTCTAATTCCTCCTTTCTCCTTACTACATCCGTTTGGTTCTTTTTGTTTGTTTTGGCTGTAGCCATGCAGGTCCTCATATTTACTGCTTCAAGCAGTTTATCATTTTTTTGCTGGTGATATCTGAGCTGTCAGAGACACTTATTTTTTAGCACTGCTAGAGAAAAAAGATGTATTTTCTTATTTTCCAGTGCATGTGAAAATTAATGGGCTGTCATCCAAAAGATTTTGTCCAGTTTTTCAGGTTTTGTTCCCTAATACACATTCTTAGAGTGTGAGAATTTTTTAACATTGCCATTAAATTAAGCAACATCTTTTTTTGAAGAGTCATCTGAAATGCAACCTGGGGGATATGCTTGTGTTTAATTTGAAAACTTGTGTTAGACCAAGATGACAGGAGACATGATTTATCTGACATTCTGCAGTTACCAACTAATTGCATTGGAACTCACAAAGAATTACAGCATTATCATTTAAAATCTTGTGGATAGCATTAATGCACAAACCCTTTAAGAATAACGGATACAAACAACTGGAAAATATATTGTGATGACCTTAAAGTTACTTTGCTAGGTTTCTAGTGAGATCAGGCTTCTTTTTCCTTCATAAATGCTTGCAAGAGTCAGCACAGGACATCTGCATTGTGGAAAATTAGTGGGGGTTACCAGTGGATGTAATGTGGTGCTGGAGTGGGACCTCAGGAGCATATGGAGAAGGCAGGAAAATCCTTGAGGACTCACTAAGCCAGACTTCAGTGGGTCTCTGCAGAATGCTCCACTGGGTCTATATTCATTACTGCTTTCTAATTAGGTAGCTGTTGCCTTCAGGAGCTAGGCAGTTGCTAGAGATGACAGGCTGAAGAACTCAAAAGAACTGCTGTCCTTGTAGGTTTTCTTAATTGCACCGTTAGAGGCTACTGAGAATCTGATCTATCTCAGGTTTCAACAGTTGTAGTGATTAGGAATTGATGTCTTGGTTGGCACTGAGAGAGATTCTGGGTAGTAAGAATAGATGATGAATTAATAAGCTTTTTAAATGATGAAAATCTGTGTCATCAAGCCCAATCTTCTGAATTAAGCTTGAGCCATCAGCATCTGCCAGCACAAAGTAAAATTAGACCTTGGGTCATTAGGGATAAAAGTGAGGAGTTAAGGGTCAGTGCCAAGAAACCAAGTGGTTAGGAGTAATTCACTGATGTAGAGGGTAAGTAAGGTCAGAGTGCTGCTGGAGTTCTTATTAGGGAGAGCAGTAACTAAGAGTAATATTTACTACTGATGGGTCCTTAAGGACCTGCAGAGACAGGGTGAAGCCTGGACTGGCTGGAAATAATGGTGTAAGTTTGTTGGTGTAAGTTTATCTGTGTGCCTGATAGATTGCAATGAGGAGCAGGTTGCTGCACTGCAGTTGCACAGTAGGTTCCTGCACCAAAGCCTATGATTAACTAATGTTTGTTGTTAAGATTAAAGGCTGGGACAGTAAGAACAGAAAAAATATCAGCATTACAAATTTATACTTGAAATTCCCATATGCCTAGGATAAGGAGTAAGCCAGTAAGCCAAGACTTTGATTGGTGTTTTACTGCCAGCATGTGTTCCTTAGGTAAGTATCCTTAAAGTCTAGGCTGCAGAAGTAGTTTAGAGAATATAGACTGAACAGATTTTTAATTTTTTTTTTAATGTTTTGGGTGGGCTTTCTAGATCAACTTAATTTTGGGAATGGCTAGAACTAATGTCTTGTGGATAAAGGCATGGCAGTTGAACTTGAATGTGCTTTTAGTCTTGTGCTGGAGCACTTGTGCTTGCTAGTTTAAATTTTTATGGGTACTGAAAATTTACATGGGGTCATGGAAAAAGTCTCTGGGAAATAAATCCATTGAAGTTTATGTAAATAAATAGCAACCACATGTAGCTCAGGCAGTGCTTGAGCTAAAAATGATTAGAGATATAAAAATATCAGAGAAATACATGCTATCAGCCTTTATGCTCTTCAAAGGCTTTCAATTTCAAGTATTGTTTGAAATAAGATGTTAGCCTATAGTTCACCCTTGCTCTGACTCAGTACTCCCATTCTTATGTTTGTGGCCAAAGAGGGTGTATCTTTGTGTTGCAAAATATGTATTATTGGAAGAAGGGGTTGCTATATTATTGTGAAGGCTTATTAGATTTGTACGTAGATGCTTATTCATTATTTTTGACTTTCCATGAGCTTTGGTCAGAGTTCTGCTGTCTAAGTTCTGCTAGGGGCTTCAAATGAAGTTAAGATTTTGGACAAAAGACATTGAGGGTAGAGTCCTAATTAATGCTGGTGCCCTAAATTCACAATTTTTTGTTTAGGCAAATCGATTTGTTTTTATTCTGCCCTATTTATTGGAAACTGAGCTGCCTTTAAAAATAGTTTTGAGGTTATGGTTATGAGAAACATGGAGCTTGAATTCAAAGCATGTTAGTGTCATTTAGAATGACAATCAAAATCAACATAAATCTATAATGGTCCAGGATATAAGGACATCCAGCTGCAGAATTGAATGGAAAAGTGTCTATGTAGTTTAAAATTTAACCCATCTCAACAAATGGTACCATCATGCATGTGAATTCTTTCCCCAGACACTGTAATGATAGTGAATAAATGTGTTATTATCTTGGGTTTGATTTGAGTGAAATTTCTTTATTCATAATTGTTCTTTATAAAATATTTATTATTTTATATATCAGTGTGCATCTGCAAACTCTTTCACTGTACTATTGTACTAATACCTGAATTGACATTCCTGGAGAGTTTGCATTGTTCTGCCCAAGCATAAATAGCTGCTTTTAATTTAGTGTCTGTTTTTTTTTACATAACCCATATTTCCAAGGCCAGTTTTTTTTTGTTTTTTTAGTCTTAGAAATAAAGTTAAACACACCTAAAGTTGTTAGTGGCAGCATTTGCTGCTCAGAAAGATGGTCTTGCTTTCAGCACCTGTGCTTTCATGCATTGAAATGTTTCAGTGTGTAAAACTGAAGCAGTTTACACTGTAGCAGCAGAACAACTTTATTCTATATAGTCAATTTTTTAGCAATTTTTTCCCCTCATTTTTTTATACCTTTAATTACTTATTAATTTCACGCTTTGTCATAAGACAATATTTTTTTTTCCCCAAGTAAATATGATAAACATATTAAAATAGCACATAAACCAAACAGTAAGTTGATTTTCTTATTAGCTAGATAACATTTTAATTAGGAAATTATGTATTCAAATTAGTTTTCTAGTTAATTCTAATTAAAACAAAGAACCCCTGGGAGCTCAGCCTACCCTGATCTGTAGATTTCCAACTTCATGGACTCATGGGCATGAAAACACTAAGTAATATACCAATGACATTATCACACTAAATACTCTGCTCTGTACTGGCCTTAGTTTTTACGTTTTGCTTTCCCTGTAATATTCAAGGCAATATTGGGAGATCTCACAGGCAAACACTGTGAGCTGTTGATTGATGATTCTGCAACCAGACTGCACAACAGAAATCTCGAGTTGTGTTGCAATAAACAACATCATAAAGAAAAGCTGCAGAACTATGTAGCAGAAAAAGTGCTGTCAAAAGAAAAATAATAATTATTGTGCTTGGTAACAAGAAAGAATTATAAAATGCTATATTAGACACGCTGTTCGGCATGGATTATTTTTCTACCTAAGCAGAATGGTCTTGAGCTTCTTCTGAGACTCTAACCATCACTGAAGAAATGGGGTTTCCTGGTTTTCTTACCAATGCACTCTAAGTGCTTTGTAAATAAGTTGACTTAAATCCACAGAAGTACTGGGGTGCTCTGCCATGCACAGACTTTTAATTCTTAATTACTCAGGTGCCACACAGAAGGCACAAAATAATTTTATGGAAGCAATAAAAAAGAAAGAAGCAAAGCACAAGATGTGTTCTTAAAAGATGCATGGGTACTGAACTCTAGTGTGGAAATAATTTAATTACTGCCAATTTTTTTTTCTTTTTTTTGGTTGTGAGTTTGACAGAGGTATGTGCTGCTTGAGACAGGCTCTTCCAGTAATTATAGATCATTATTCTCACCTGAGTGGCATCTGATGTAAGGGAGTTCTGTTGGCTAAGTATGTGCTGAGTGGTCAGGTGTTCCCTTTTATTGGTATTAAACTTGCTGTATTTTACAGTATGTTGTGCTGAGTGCAATTGTACTTACTGTGCATATTGTCCATCCTGCTTCTAGTGTGAAATAGTGTTTTCTTTCCGTGACTGTACTTGAAAATATATCTTTATTGACCTGTAATGAAGACAGGCAGCTCCTGATGTTGAAGTGTTACCATTAACTGAGAACTGTGTAGCCTGTAGTCAGTTGCTGCCAGATGGAAGGACAGATCAATCAGAATTTGGCCTCCAAACTGGAGGTAGATGGTACCTGCAAACAAACCTGTGATTTACAGAAGAACTGCAAAGATGGAGCTGGCACCTTTTGATTCCTGTGTTATGAGGCACTACATTTGCTTGGCCTGTCACCTCCACTTTTTGAAACTAGGTAAAAGTAAGGGATTTAGCCCCACCTGGAGCACAACCCCCTCAAGCACCTTGGAAAAATCTGTTAGAGATTGCTTCTCTTGGCTGATACTGACACTTGAGAATCACCAGAAAAGGCACTCCTCTTTCCAGACTCTTGCTATCACTCTAGCTAGGTCTTCGAATATCTGTCATGTTTCCACCTGCAAAACTGAATATAAAACTCTGTAAAGTATTTTTGTTTCTACAAATTAACATTGCTCACTTAGGAGACAGATATTACAAAGGTTTCTACTTAGGCAGGCATCTCCTGGGATTAATCTTCAGAGTTCCACTGTTGGGAATGTAAATTAAAAAAAAGTTAATGGAAGGAAGTCTTTTAAAAGTTTAAGTGACCTCCAGTGTGGTAGAGTATGAAAGGCTGGCAAATTAATAATTTCCAGGCCATCTGATACCTTTCACTATCAAGAATGTTTTTCAAATATGTAAAATAGTATTTTTTTCTATTCCATATTGAAAGCTTTTTGACAGTAGTCGTTTGGCTCCATAAAATCAGGAGCAGATAATTTTTACTACAGCTGATTCTTGCTACTTAAAATGATAATGTGAGATTTTCTAGCATGGCTCTCACAGGCTTGTGAGTCTTGACTTGTGCTGCTGTTGAATACATCAGTGTCCACACTATTCTTTCTGAAGTTTGTAACCTCACCTGATTTTTCTTCTTTCGTTGATCCATTCATTAATAATAATTTATGAAATAAAATCCAACCGCCTTCCTTGAATTAAAAATAAAAGGTTAAAGAGTCTAAAAATTCTAACACTGTACATGAGCTTACTGTGAGCCTTAAGGTTTTATGTCACATGAGTTGCTCCAAAATACATGAAAAAATTTATTCCTGCTTTAGCTATACTAAGATACAGACACAAAAGGTATTAAAAAATCTATTTTGATGTATATTAAATATTCAGTTTCCTTATCGCTGTATCTATCATAAGTTTTTTGAATGAATTCATATTTTTCTTCAACATGTGGCACCTGTCAAGTACTCTGTTCTGCCTTTTATGTTCAATTTTTGACTTTTTTGTCAATTCAAATTTTTATATAGCAAAAAGGTACTGGTGGTATAAATGGATCAAAATAGCAAAGGTATAAATTATGTTGATAAGAACTGATCCAGCTGATCAAATGTTTCCAACTGATACTCAAATGTAGCTGGAACTTTTGAATTATAAACACCAAAATTCAGACAATTTTGATAGCAGCCTAAAAATAAGGATAGCAAACTGGAAAAAAACCCCAAATGTTTTAAACCCTTACTTCTAGGTCACTACTTTCCATTAATTTTTCCTTCAAATAATGTCCTGGAAACACCATTGTATACAACTTGGCCAAGGAATTATGCATGTAGCTTCCCCCCACCCCTTTTTATCACCTGGAAAACAAACCAAGAATGAACATCTCACTGCCCATGAATATGCAGGCAAATAAAACAGAAAAACACATGAACTTCTACCTGGCAAGCCTAAGTATGAGTCCCACTGTACTATTCTGTCTGAGCAGACATGAATAAGAATTTGAAACAGGCTCATTCTTGGCAAGTTATGGAAGTCTATTATTAGTTCTTCTGCCACCTAAAAAGATGTCAGCTATATTTAGAAATTAGTATATGACACACTACACAAAGGACACTGAGGTTCTGGAGCGTGTCCACAGAAGGGCGAGGAAGCTAGTGAAGGGTCTACAGCAAAAGTCTGATGAGGAACATCTGAGGGGACTGGGGTTGTTTGGCCTGGAGAAAAGGAGGCTGAGGGGAGACCCTGTTGCTCTCAATTAACTGAGGGTGTTGGAATCTTCTCCCAAGTAATAAGTGATTGGATGAGAGGAACTGGCCTCAAGTTGTGCCAGGGGAGGCTTACACCGGATAATAGGAAAAATTTCTTCATGGAAAGAATTGTTAGACACTGGAAAAGGCTATCCAGGGAAGTGTTTGAGTCACCATCCCTGGTGTTTAAAAGACATGTAGCCGTGGTGCTTAGGGATATAGATCATTGGTGGACTTGGCAGTGTGCTGGGCTACTGGTTGCATTTGATGGTCTTAAGCACCTTTTCCAACCCAAGCCATTCTAATGATTACAGAGTAATTTAAAAATTATATGGTTATCAAGAGTTATAATTCTGAATTTATCTTTTCTTTCTATCATCTCTTTAATTCTCCACGGTTTGATCCTGCTTCATGCAGAAAGCAGGCTGTGCTTTTTGAGGAATAAATTTTACCTCACTACACAGAAGTGAAATGACAACAAAACCTCTTGTCAGGGGCTTTGCAAACAATTGTCATTGCAGTCTAGATACTTCAAAATTCTTTGTTGTGTCTTGCACCACATCCATGGCTTGAGTCTCCCCAGACATGAACTCTGAGCATTTAGACAAGTGTAGTTTTCTTCTGAAGTCATTTAAGTTTTGGCTCCAGTGTCTGAGATAAGAATAATGTAAGTTACTGTAAATGGCACATGCATATTTTGCTGCTGACTGTATTAATAATATAGAGAAGACTGCATTGCTTTAGCTGCTTATTAGATCGTCATGTCATGACTCATTCTGTTAATTTCTCCTGAAGAATGGCAAAAGGTATGGAGAAAAAGAGCAAATAATTTTGTAACAGTTATACTTGGTGAAATATTCTCATATCTTTTCTAGATTCTTCTGAAATTGAATGTTGCCATGGTTTCCGCTGTGGGTTTCTAAGATACTCTGATGCTACTTTTTAAAAGCTATTTCAATGACTATACAGTATAAAAGAACTTTCTGCTGTAAATAAGGTCTTCAAAGAGCTTTTGTCTGAGTTCTGAAGAAGTTAGGGAAAAAGTTAAGTAGCTCCCACCAGGACACATTTGGAGGAGAAGCTGAACCATCTGTTTGTTCTCTGTCCTCTTTTTTTCCTAATACAAAGTGCTTACTGGGGCCAGAAATTGTTTCTTCTAACTGCTGAAACAGTCCAAGGGATGAGTGTAGTGAAATGAGGCAACCAGGTGCCACTAATTACCAGGTAGTGGGCATGAGCTTGTGTTAAGCCCACCTGGGCCTGATTAGGGCGGGCCCCAACTGCGTATGAGCAGGATTAGGGGTCCAATAAAAGGTGAGGCTTGAAGCACAGGCTCAGCTCCTTCCTGAGCAAGCCAGCAGAGAGGTTGGTTGAATCTGGAGCAGTAGCACTGAGCCAGGCTGAACAATCCTGAGGGCAACAGATTCAGAGCACTATTTGTGAGTTTCTGCTGGAACACCTGGTTGGACCTTGGAGCGCTGTGCCCTAAGAGAGGTTCGTCTTGCAACAGATGAGAAATATTTTCCTTTAGGTTTCTTCCTGGTAAGTGGAAAAGACCCAAATTCTCATCTCCTTATGTCCCAACATAGGTATCCATTGGGGAATATGAGTTGCAAGATTCTTCCCTGCTATCTCTTCCTTCAGATTGCTCTTACACCTGTACGTGTAGAGGAGTTCAGAGCATCCAGGGCAGTGGAAGGGGAAAGGATACAGGTTTCAGTTCTGAGCCTCATTACCTGACCTAGCAGTTACCTAGATATCATATCCTGTTACTTAATCTTTTTCATTTAGTATTGGTCATCCTAAGAAATGTCATCAGTGTAACATCAGAGATGTGTTAATAATGTGTTTTCTAGGGGTTGAATGAAACTAAGGTGTACATTGTAATGGTTGCAGACATTTCATAGAAAGAATAGAAAGTATTTAGTGAAAGATGAAAGTTTTGCAACAGTCTCTTAGGAATAAAGTGGAAATCATGAGCATCAAATATTTTTTGTTCTGTTGGGGTATTGTTATCATAAAATTCACAATGTAATTTTTTAATCTTTAAAGCATGCTATGGGTATTGTTGATGACCGTTCTGAACACTGACAAGAAGCACTAAAATGGGATGAAGTGATGGCCTGTTGGCAGTTGCTTAGCAACAAATGTCCTGATGTGGAGATAAACAAATTCTTAATAGAGTGAATCAAATGAAGACCAAACTCATATTCATTGCATCTACAAAAAGGTTATCATATAAATACCTAATCATACCGTGCCACCTAAGTGTATCAGACTGCAAATAAAATGGCTGGTTTGTTTTAGCAGTTGCTGTTAGAGATGCCAATGCTCAGTCTTATGATTCTCAAAGAAGTGCTAGAAAAAAAAATTGCTCTACAGTTGAAGTTAGCTTAGTATGTTATACAGTTTTAAATTTTTCATATACTCCCAATCAAAATTACTGCGACAAGATATCCCATTTCTATCTTCAGGTATGCTCATCTAAGCAAAAGTGAAAAGCTGTTTATTTTTCCCTTTTTTGTGTGTTTTTGCTTTGGTTAATGTTAAGGAAAGTGACTGCATTAAAATTCCCAATTTAAAAGTGCATCTATCTTTTGCAGAAGGTTAGGAAAGAGTATCAATTCTTTATCTGGAGAAAAGAATGAAATAGAATGAATGGTGTCTTCCTGAATTATAAAAAGAAAACAAACCACCCTGCATTGCACAATTTATTGGTTATTTTCATGTGTCACAAAATTATTATTTTTTGGTGATCCACTAGGTTGTGAGTGCTGGGATAGGAAGGTGTAGTAGCCATGATGTTCTGAAGCTAAATACCAATACTTTTTTTTCTGTAGTTCTCTTGAGAAGACTCTATTCAATGTTCCTTCTGTGAGGAATGGTAATATATAGTTTACAGGTATATTTATATACTTTGAGAAGAAAATATTTGCTCCCTAGGTTCTAGTCACCATGCTGACAACATCTTCTTTGCTTACAGGGTGAGTGAGTAGCTAATCTGTTTATGTCTACAGACTAAATGACTGTGTTTAACTTGAGAGAGCACACTTCCAGTATCCTGTGGGCCAGTTTCCTGTTCATCTATTAAATCTGAAGTCTGAAAAACTTTGCTCACAATGTGTCTGCTTTTTTTTTTCCTGTTGTGTTTGTCTGTCCTGCTGTTCCCCATTGCCCCTTTTGGCACTGTATCAATTATACCAATATTCTTGGAGAAACTGCTTAGAGGGTCACAGGTGAATTAACGCTGAGTTCATAGTCTTTCCCTCAGCTGGCAAATTAATCTTTCTTTTTCTCCTTTAAAACTAGCACAGAATTAAAAGGAAATCTGCCAGAAAGTTGGTGTTTAAAATACTGTTGCACAATGAAGCCATCCAGCTTGAATGTAAAACACTAGCAATACTTCCCATTGTCCTTGTGTCTTTTAATTTGTTTCTAAGAATTCTCAATGAATTATATTACTCAATTCTTGCAGTAAAGGAATATCTAAATAGCTTTACTCAAATACAATAGTTTAATAAATTCATCTCTTTTCTCACTTATAATTTCTGCTTGCAGCTCAATTAAATTGTAGTCTTTGACTTTCTACAAAATCTTGTTGCATCATTCTTTTTGAGAAGCTTAGACATCTCGGTAACAGTACACACAGATTGTCAGTTTTGGGGGTATTCTATTATGTCAAAGTGTATTGTAAAAGAAATTGTTGCTTTAGTATGATAGTAACCTAAGCAAGTGTTTTCATATCTCATTGCTGTTTCTTTTTTTTCTTTTGTTTTTTGTTTGTTTTTAAAATATGCTTTGTTATTGTTCCATTATTGTCCCAAAGCAGTCAGAAATCTCAGCAATTACTGCATTTATAATTTAGTTGGTTTTGGGAATGGTTTCAGAACATCTGTATTATCATCATCATCATCAGGAACTTGCATGCTTCTCTGTAAATATTAAAAAGAGCAGACACAGATACAAAAAGTTAGAAATAGTCCTTAAATATTTAAATTTGCTTATGTACCTCATACCTGTTTCAACTGAAATAAGGAAAGAGTAGGAAAAGTAAGAATTTCAACTTATTTTTTTTCTCATAAGTAACTGTAAGAAGGAATTGCATTTGAATTACTGTTGAAAGGGACAAATTTTCAAATTATAACAAGTGTTGAAAGTGTTAGTACAGTTGACTGTTTTTCATTGTTTGTCATCCATGCCATGAACGTGGAGCTGATTCTTTGAACTGACTGGAAGTGATACAGGCATTTGTAGTAATCCAAAGAAACTGGTAAATGCTTCAGGGTTTTAAGTTGCTTGTTAAGTATTATTGAATATAGAGCAAAGCATCATTTAATGCTGTAGAAGAAATTATACCATTAATGAAAGATCCAACATAATAGATGCTGTAGATGACAAAGGTGGGAAAGCAAAGCCAGGTATCACTCCAGAGAATACATCTTCCTTCCAGTTAGAGTGGTAGAAGCTATTTTTCTTATATGTACTGCAGGAGGCACAGATGGTATTGAATTTTCACAGCTGTTTTCCAATAAGGATTAGTGTAGATGAATGTAGTTATTTGTGAAGACAGTGAGAAATCTTTAATTTTCCCTCTGCCTTTGTGTTTCTTATTGCTAACAACGAAGTATTATGAAATCAGAGAAAGATGTTGATTGAAAGGTGCCTCTCGAGGCCATCCAATCCAACCCTTGCTCAAAGCAGGGCCACTGTAGGTCAAGCTGCATCAGTCCTTGTCTATCTCACTTTCAAGTATCTCCAAGCAGGCTTGTTCCCCAGATCCTCCTTCTTACCATTTTTGAAGGTGGGTGTGGTATTTGCCTTTTTTAAGTTATCAGAAAATTTGCTCAATTGCCAATGGTGTTTTGAATATGATTGACAGGAGCCTTGAAGTGACTCCATTCAGGTCCCCTCAGTACCTTTGGTGGTTTCTCAACTAGTCCCATGGACTTGGGCATGTTGGCACAGGTGGCATATTGGCACAGGTGCCTCCTGGCTGCCTTCCTCACTGAGAGTCCTGGGATCCTAATTTGCCAAGAAAATCCAAGGCATAAAAAGGCACTGAGTACCCTGGCCTTTTCCATGTCTTTTTTCACTAGGTGCCCTGCCCCATTAAGCACTGGACTTGCACTTTCCTTAGCCTTCCTTTTGCTGTCAGGGTACTTATAGAAACTCTATTCCTTGCCCTTAGTGTCCTTTGATTATTTTGACCCCAGGTGAGCTTTTGCTTTCATGATTGCGTTGCACAACATTTGAGCAGTGTCTGTTTCCCCAGGTGACTTGCTGCTTTTTCCACCTTCTGGGACATAGGAGTTTAGTAGTATTTTCAGGTGTCACTTGCTATAGAGTCTTTTTCCTTAGCTGGACCACTAGTTTATGCAGTCTGTGTTCATCCTGAGAATGTAGTCATAATTAGGGTTGCATGTCTGTAGGAACAATAAATGAATACTATGTACAACAACTAAAAAGAGCATGTGTGAACTACAACATTGTGACCATTTTATCTGGAATGTCAAATACCTTGCTGAATTTGAGTAATGTTGTAAATCGTAATCAGGGTTAATTTTTTTCTGTGGAGTCACCAAAATCTCAAGAGGGAGGCTATAATTTGGAAATTTACAATGTGAGTATGGTTTTATATAATATCACTAATGGTTTATATATAATGATAAATATCCACATTATGTTACACACTATATGGCCAGGACTTAAAGAAAAAAAAAGCTGTTCTCAAATACAAAACACAAGAAGACTTCCATTTCAAATTTCCAGCAGATATCAGTTTTGAAAGACACTAAGCTTGTATTTTAAAAATAAGTATTTCTTGGCACCAGTTTGTAAAAACAGCCCTCCAGCTGCAAGCCAAGACACTTATTTCCTTGATCTCTTGGGTACATGTGTAGATATTTGTTTGTTTCTCATAAAAGTTTAAAAAGAAAGTAAAGAGAATGTATGTGATATAAGAAAAGAGAAAATCACAATATCTTTAGCTTTTATAGCGCTTGTACATAAAAAAGAATTGCCATGAAAGAATATTGTTAAGGCTTCAGTAAGTGAAAAAGTCTCTGTCTAATATTGTATTTGTGTTCAAGAACACTTCTGAATATCAAAGAAGAAACTGTGACCTTAGGGTTTTTTTCCAGCTAATTGAAGTCTTTATGTTTTTTCCGCTATAAATTTTATTGCAACTCTTCTATTTCTCAGTTTTAGTTCCAGGTTACATTTCAGATACCTGCAACTTCTTTTCTTTGTTATTTTGAGTGGAAAACATTTGCAGTTTATTTCCACCGTATTGGGGAGAATATAAATAAAATGGGACTTGTGCTTTGTCTGCTTCTAGGTTTGGTAGTCAAGGGGGAAAGAATGGCTATATTTGCATTCTAGCTAATTCAGTTTTTCAGCCCTTTGTATGCAATAAGTGAATGATTTGCACTGGTATTACTATTGCTAATGGGTAGCTATGCACACTTTGTGCATTAGTCTTGGTAAAAATCCCTGCAGTCTGATCAAACTTTTTACTAGAGTTATAAATTCCAAGAAGAGCAAGAGGCGGCTGAGTGAGGGTACTGGTAGCGCAAAAATCCCTGAGAATGAAACTAACTGGAGACTGTAGTGGCTTGTCTAGCACCTCACAGGTGCCTAGAAGTGGGAGTAGTATTCCTCAATGTGTCTTTTATTCATAGCAAGCTCCTTTTGGAGGTTTAAAGAAAATAAGTCAGAAAAAAAAGAATAACAAAAAAGGGAAAGCCTTGGATTGGACAAATGAGTTAAATTGCATCATGAATGCTAGGACTGGCACAGGAGGGGAAGCAGAACCAAGTGCTGTGAAACAAGGGAAAAAGAAGAGAGAGAAAAGTGCACCCTAAGGCTCTGCTTTTGTTCTTCAGGTGTTGCGTTCCTCACATAAATGGATTTAAATATTTGGTCTGTTTGTATCTAATAATGCCGTCTAGCTCTTCTGTAGGCTTGGTTATCTTAGTGAAAAAAAGTTATTGGAGTTACACTACATATTTTATTATGGTACATTGGGGAAATAATATTGTCTGCTCGTTTCTGTTCATGCCTGTTTCCCAGGACAACTGGAGGTGCTTTCAACGAGAAGTGGAGATTTCCTATTTGGCCAGAATGGAATGAAGCAGATGTTAATGCAGAAAAATGGGATGCTGGAAAAGTTGGAAAAGAGAAAGAAAAAGCTAGAAAAAGCCCTGTTACAGTAAGTTATGTGACACAAATATATTTTTCCCATTTAACTTTTTTACCCCTATTTAATAGACTACTTGTGCCAACATAAAAGTAATTTGTTGCTAACAAATATATTATTATCAACCTATGTCTTCCAAAAGTTTAGATAGTTCCCAACTAAAATAAAGTAATAAACCATAAGTATTGTGTATTTTCTGTTTGTTACTTTTAAAATGAACTGTTAACACACGTGTGCATTAACATGTTCGCATTAATGGTTAAAAAACCCTGCAACCCCAAAATCTTTTTCATAACATAATTAGAACAGATGATATGGGAACAAGCCAAACTGTCAGAGCAGTCATTTCTCTGAGACTGCAGTTTCTCTAGATGCAAAAGTTTAAATGCACCTGTTTTTTATTATGGGGAACTGCAGCTTTAAATCCCTTGTTTTGCACACCTCAGTTTCTTGACATGTGAGAAGCACTGTCTGAAGTTCTAGTATGTGGAGATTGGTTTGAGGGAATACAGAAAGTAAGCACCTACCAGATGTGCAAAAATTCCTCAATCTTTGGAACTTTGGGATGATTTTAACTAGATTTTTACTCCTTCAGACTGGTTAGCTTGAAAAAATATATGTATGTTTTATATAGAGTAGCAGGAAAGTTATTTCTTAAAGAGTTTCTTAAACTTAGCATTACTAAGTAATATTTGAAATCCATTTAATACCACGTTCAATCATCAATTTACATGGAAAATCTGCATTGTTCTTATTTTTGATCTGTATGTGTTCTTTGTGTGTATGTTAGCATATGTTTGTAGATTTTTTTTTTTCTTATCTCAAGCTTAAATATATTGTAGCCCTGTCATGCCAAAGTACTCTTTTGAAGAAGTTACAGGCTTTATTCTCTATGTTGCCATTAATTGACAGGTGAATGATATTTCTTTATGTCTTTGGTTCTATTAATGCATTTGGTGCCTTTGAGCAGTTCTCTAAATATTTATATGGAATCAATCTGTTAGGTCTGCCAGATATTAATATAATAGATGCAATTTTTAAATAATTGTAACTGAAAATATTTCTTCTTTTTTAGCACAAGAAGTATTTGGGGATGGTTACTGGACCATCCAGTTCTTCATTCACAAACTATATTTAACTTTGTTCTTTTTACATGTTTAAAGGTTAAAGATGTTGGTCAGAACAGGTGAATTCAGAGAGCTAAAGAATTTTCTAATGTGACCTATTTTGATCCAAGCAGCTAGCCAGGATTCAACATTGTACAGGGTTTTTCAGTCAGAAACAGAATTAATGATGGTATCCAGTGCTTTTGAGTACACTTGAAACAGGAATATAAACAAATCCTAGTTTCTTCTGTGGGAAAAGGAATCAGAAGCAAGCTCTTTCCTTGTAACACTAAAACTTTTACCAAGCGCTGCTACACAGCAATTTTTCTGAGGGCAGCTCAGATGCTGCTCTGATTGTGTGTTTCAGCTTGGCTGTTTTTTTCTTGCTTGTCCTTCCTGTAGAACTTGTGGCTGAGGCTTCTCTTAAAGCATGAACTCATCAGACCTAGCAGTTGTCTCTTATATCCCCCTTCAATAAAAGATATACCTATATATAAAAGACTATACCTATGTTTGTCATCCATGCTTAGGTCAACCTACAAAGTTCTTCTTCAAAGTATCTTTGCATCTGTAAGCTAAAGAAAGTTGAATCTCAGTGTTTTCTAGTGTTTCTTTGTAGTGTTATTTCATTGTCACCTGCATCCATTTTCTGGTTTATTTATTATTTTAGTGCTAATCTTTCCTGTTACACCATATAGTGAGGGCTAGATGCTTCTGAAATACAGACTCTCGTGATACAGTTCTGTATAGTTACCAGGCTACAAGGCTTCCTTTAAGCTTTTAGAAAAATAAGTCTTCCTAATAAGGTTGTTTATTTCCTCCAAGCTTGCTGTGCTTCTTTCAGGTACTTGATGTAATTTTTTGCCAATTGGTATGCTGAAAAAACTTTAAAAATCATGGAATCATAAAATGCCCTCAGAGTAAAGAAGGTTCTCCTCATGTTTAGGTGCAACTTGCTATGTTCTAGCTTAAACCCATTATTCCTTTATCTATTACTGGGCACCACTGAAAAGAGATTGGCTTCATCCTCTTGACACACACCCCTCAGATATTTATAGACATTAACAAGATCCCCTTTTAGTCTTCTCAAGGCTAAACAGCCCCAGTTCTTTCAGTCTTTCTTCACAGGAGAGATGCTCAAGGGATGCTCAATCATCCTCATAGCTATCCATTGAAATTATTATTATTAGCAATAATAATAATAATAATAAACTAAAAACCCAACCAACCAAACAAAAAACTGTCGGGAGCTGTTGTTTTTGTAATATATTTTCATTTGCTTTCCTGTAGTTGGTAAGTACTTAAAGCATCATAGTTTTTCTTTGCCAGAAACTCTTTCTCTTCTTGGTTGATCTGTAGAAGACAGTGTACATCATGGCCTGTGAAACATAGAGAAATGTATAATATGCCTAAAAGCTATTCGAAATTCTAAACACTGACAGCACTGACCATGTAACTGATTAATTTCTCAGTCAGCATGAGCAGTATCAGAGGTATCAATCTCATCCTACATTCTGCTGTTAAGTAAACAGGTACTATTTATCCTGATACTTTCTGTTCATGTGGAGAATAAGTATCATTTTGGAAATGAAAGTTTGAAAATTATATGAGACTCTATATATAGGATAATCTCTAATTCATGATGCTATATAATTATATCTCTCTGTAGCAGTTTTAAATGCATGGAACCTGTTTTGTTTCTGTCTAAAAATTGCTTTTAGTATGTACTTTGAGTTTTCAATGTAAAGAACTTTAGAATTAAATTAGCTGGAATAAGTACTTAGGATCATCTTGGTAGAAGAGTGCCTGAATTAAAAAGCTTAACAAGTTTTTTTTTTAAGTTTTACTGAATGGTGGAAAAGAAAGGAAGTATTTCACAAGGACCTATTTAGACAATGTAGGCCACATAACCTTCTCTGAACAATGTAAGTGGCTTTTGTGCTGAATCTTCAGTTTGGACTTTGCAGTCATTTAGTTCAGAGTCACAGACAGTATTGGTTTCATTTTATGATATTTTTCCCCTTAAGTGAATTATTGTGTGTATGAAAACTTATTTAAAATCTTGTGGAAAGTACAATAGTGTAATTAATAAAAAATTTTGCATGTTTGTTCATGTATATTTTGTGTAGCAGGTCTTTGATGATCCTGAAGGGAAAATAGAATTGCCAACCTCCTTAAAAATACATGCATGGAAACGTCCACATGAGTTTTTAACAGATACGGTAAGAAAAGGCAAGGTCATAATGAAAAAATGCTTCTCACCTAGCTATATCTTAAGTGGAGGAAAAATAATAGAGGAAGTCATTTCAACAGATAAAACCCTCTTGACCAAGCATATTCATCCCGTCTGGGAGACACTTGTAGACTGTGGAGTCAGCAAAAGTGTAGCAATTAACCTGTGCTGCACACAGAGTTTATCCTTCAGGCCTGCATGGTGCTGGGTGTGATCCCTGGCTGAGGGATGAGGTCCTCCAGCACATTTTAATGGAGGAGCCTGCAGGCAGCTCTTCCTTCTTACCAGCAATTATACCACCTACATCTCCTGCCTTTATCTAACTGCAGCAGGGTACTCTTTATGTGAATATCTTTTCATCGTTTCTACTGTAAAGCAGAAGAGATTTGTTTTCTCATAAAAAAAAATCCTGTAATGGGTCAACAATTAGACAAATGGGATAACCCTTTCAGTGCACAGAATGCTGCACATGGATCAAAAGCCTGTTTGATGCTGCACAGCTTGGGTTTCCCGGTGTTTAAAAGTACATAACATTATCTATACTAATCTCTTTCTTTATAGTTAGGTCTGATAAAACCATTTTAATAACTCTTATTCTTTAAAGTGTGAGTCTGATTGCCTGTCTTACTCAGGTCACAATGGACAAGCACCTTCTGGTGCAAAAACCATTATCGTAGTGCATCCTCTGAAGTCTGCTCTATTTTTTGACTCCACATTCATTTAGAAGACACCTGGACAGAGAGATGCCTTCCTGTATTTCTTAGTGTTCTCGTTTTCACACTTAAAAATTAGTGTCATGGCAAAACAAATATTTTTGTTCCAACTAGGGCTTCCCTTGATCAGATATCTAAAGTAAATATCTATCCCAAAACCAGTATTTAGCTTACTCAGAAATACATTACTTTTTCTTACTTCAACTACTATATTTCTTTAGTCTGCATACAGGACCTGTCCATGTCATTGACACTGCTTGCCTGGAAGGTAACCATATAATGTTAAAATCATGCAAATATTTTACTCAGTTTATTTTAAAAACTACTTGCAAAGAAAACAAATAGCCTACCATTTCAAAGGTTTGTGTTCTCTGGTGCTGTAGCTAATCAAAGTTTCAAAGCATTTCTGATTTAGATGAAATGTTGAAGTTTTAAAACTCTTGACCAGACTTCCAGCTTTTTCAGGCTTGTCAGTTTTCCTTTTGTCAGCTTGTCAGTTCCATTTTTCATTAACTAGACTCTAAACAAGCTCTGAGTTTAATTTTTAATGGAGGAAAAGGAAGGAGAGGTCAGGGAAGTAATTGAAAAGACCAAAAGATTGGATAAGAGACGCTGCCAAAATGCATAAACTGAGTAGAAGTATCTGAAAGATGAAAGCAAGAGAGATGGCAGCACAGAAAGCCATGGAGTCATGTATCTGTATTAAAAATAGCTTTAAAAATCTATCTTTACATCACTATGAAGAAAGCATTTGTTTTCATCGAGACTGGATTAAAACCTGAATGCTTGCTTTGGTCCAATGTATTTTGAATCAAGAAGCTATGATTTACTATAAATTTTATAAGTTGTTAAAAGCAGCATAAATCTCAAGTGTTGAAAGACTATTAAAATGATATATGATGCTGCCTAATCTACTAGTAACTAGAAAAAGAAATTGTCACCAGTGAGTGAAGCATGACACAGGTATAATTGATTCACTAAGTTAAAATCCTAGTATGTTATTTCTAAACTGCTTACAGAAGTACTATATAAACGAGTACTAATCCTCAAAACCATAGAGTACAGTCAAAGGTTTGATCAAGTCAGTGTTCATACTGACAGTACCACTACCTAACTCACCACAAGGAAACATTCTTTTGAATCTTTGTGGAGCATCAAGGAAATGTTGAAATATGAGACAGTGAAATATGATCATGATTTAGATAATGAACAGCAAATATTAATAAATTGAAGGAATCTTTATTTACTTTTGTAATTAATCCATTTGATACTCTCTCCTGATAAAAAAAATAACTTTTTATAAGTACCAAAGCAGCTGCAAGATTTGCAAAATTGTGGCCTTCAGTTTATGACTAATGAATGTCCTTTGATGTCTAACATTTGTACGCCGTTATTGTTAAATATTTCTGTTCATTTAAGTTTTTCCAGACAATTAAGGTAATGGACTTAACTAATTTACTTTCTCCTAGATTCCTGTGGTTGTCAAAAATGAAACCTCATTTGACCTCTTTTCAGCAAATGAGCATATATTTTGTAGCGAGGTAGGTATAAATACACTAATGTCCCTTTAAAAAATATTTTCATTCTTCTGTACCTCTTAAACTTTTCAGATTTCAATGCAAATTTCTACCAGGAACAAATAGTGACAGGCTTTTGTAAGGGAAAAAAGGATGATGGGGATAAAATGGCAAGAAATCATCTAGATTTGTATAATTAGTGTTTACCTTTTTTAGAATTTGAACAATTAAATCAGTGACTGTAAGAGATTTTTCAAACTTCTTTTTTAAAAATCTTTTGAAGTACAAAGAATATTACTGAGCGATGTTCTCAAAACATAAGAGCAAATTAAAATTAGTATAAATTGTTCATATTTTTTCATGCAAGTTTTCCCAAAGTCATGTTCTTAGTTTGCCTGCATGTATGTGCAAATCTCTGCCACCCAGCCAATTTTTTTGTTCCCTCCAGAGTTAAATAAATGTTTACTGAATTTCTGCAGATCAGGGGAAAATAAGAAGCAGGCAGACTCAAGGCATCTGAGTACCTTACTGAATATAATAGTGGTTCATAATTTCTATTTCATTTGATGTTTCAATGCAAATGCAAAGTTCAGCACCAAGCAAGTTGCATGGGAGGAAGCCACCAGAAAGGAAATGATATATATTTTGCTCTCCACAGAACCACTAATTAATTTTAGGGCAATTTACTTGTAGCAAAACCTTGTTATCATTCTTTTATTTATATATATATATATATATATATATATATATATATAAAAAATCTTAGTCTGGTAGTAATTGTAGAACTATAGAACACATCAGAAATCTGCATGTTAGAAAACACATGAAAGCATTATTAGTTAAAGCTGCTATTTTAAACCTTAAAAATTAATAAATACTTTTAATAATTTAGGAGGTTTTACTGAGTACAAAACCAAGTAATAAAGCCAGGGCTTAGTCACAAGCAATTGAACAAGTGAAAGTTCATAAGTCCTGGAACATGATTTATTTTGAAATCATATATGCTCTTCTTTTTGTTAAATAATTAACAGCATAATTCGTACTGTGCCTTTACTTGGTTTCATGAATTTTTGTGTAATTTTAGTTAGATATGATAATTTCCAGAAAAGTTTTGCCAGTGAAAACATAAGTGTACTTTTGTGTCACTTCTTCATGTAAAACACACTCTTTTTATCCTTCTTATTATTGATTTCAGTTTTCTAAAAAGATGAAATTTAAATTTTGGGGTTTTTTTTTTCTGTTTTCAGATGATGAGATGGATTGTTAGTGAAATTTATGCAGTTTGGAGGATACATAATGAAAAGGATGTAACTACTGAAACATCCATTTGTTCTTGGAAACCATGGGAACACATTTATGCCTTATGTAAAGCTACGAATGGACACATGCCTCTCTACAATAACTATGGAAAATATGTAGTGAAACTTTATTGGATGGTGAGTAATTCCCTCCAATATAAATATTATACAGCTAGCATGGCAAATTTTAAGAGTAAGTATTTATTATTATTATTATTATTGCCAAGGTATGGATTTGTAGGTGTAGAAGTGTTGAGAAATTCTTGATGCATGTTAATAAAAATGTCTTTTACAGTTTATGTGACTTAGACCCTGATAAAACAGTTATCATTTGAATATGCAATCTTCCTTTTTTGTAGATTATGGGGAAATTTGCTGATTGTTAGGAGAGGTTTTCTCCCTCTGGGCACTTTAACAAGACTTAATTTTTCTTTGCATTGTAGAAAAAGGACCTAATAATGGCAGTTGCTAATGTTGCATATATTATAGTTACCAATTGAAATAACTTTTCCAATACTTTTTATATATTTTTGTGTCAAACAGCAGCCCAACGCACAGATTAAATATATTTAACAGAAAATTATTGCTTTATTCTGTAGCATGTAGTGAGTGGTTAAAGTAATGCTGATATAAGGCGCAATTGATTTTCATGGTTTGTAATTTCTCTGAGCTGTATGTTAGTCTTATATTTTATAGAGTTTCATTTCTAAATCACATGTCCTCTTGTAGTCCACTGTAAACTGGTTCAGGCAGATTTACAGAATTTTTCTCTCTTGTACACTTTTTTTCTTCTATGAAAGCACTTGTGGATATTTTGAGAAGGGGTTTTTTGTTAGTTTTTTGTAATTGTTTTTTGTTTTGGTTGGTTTTTTTTTACTGTGTTTCAAAATGTTATGATGTGTCCTGTGTATGCTCCACCTAAGCAGAAATTCCTTTTACCACTTGGAGTCTCAGTGTTGGTTGGCTTTAATTAAGTAAGAAGGTATTGTTCATTTCATTTTTGCTGGAGAGAAAAACATGAAGACTGATTGTGAGGTTTGCACTGGACTATAAACTGTATGATTTAAGTTCTTAGTAACTTTTATATCTTTTATGTTTCAGTCTTAATTTTATCTGCTGCTTTGTTTTGTTTTTTTGTTTGTTGGTTTGGTTTGTTTTTGTGTGTGTGTGCATGCATTAATTATTTTGAAATAATCTCTCTATGTAAATACCAAGCACTATATTACTAAGAGTGCATAAAAAGATACTCGGAGCTCATTTATCAGATAGCTGCTACCTTTACTTTTGTATAAAATTTGATTGTTAGAGCACTTATCAAAGAGTGGAAGAACTGCATATTTTTCCGTTCTCAGCTATTAAGGACCAAAACTCCCAGTTTCTGCAAAGAAAGTTCCATGACTGTAGCTTTCACTTCTCTGCAAAAATGTATATCATGGGACCAAAAATCAAAGGGTGACACCTTTACACTTTTCTGAAGATTCAGTATCATTTAGAGTTTAGATTGTTCAGTATTCACTGTGGGTCTCTTCCAGCTTGATGAAGATACAAAGGCATTTCATTTCTTTAGTTGCAAATGGAAAAGAATATAATCCTAGTGAAAAACTTCTTAGTGAAATACAAAGAGGTACAATAACTAGAATTAACTTTAGATAAAATCAATGTAAAATGTGGCAGAATTAATTAGAAGAAAAGGCAAATAAATATTAAAATAAATTTTTAAGGAAACGGTAAAGTAAGGAAATTCAGAACCACTTCATATCCTTAAAATATGATGAAGTAATTTAAAAAAATGCTCATTTTGCTTTCTGTGAGAATATATTATTAATACATAAGTATGGAAAAAAAAGCTTGTGCAGTAAAAAGGAAGCAATGAAGACTGAAAGAATTACAAGAGAAGAGAAGAACCAGTAAAGAACAATCTGAGGGGTTTTTTCTGTTTTTAACCCATGGTAAAAAAAATGAAGAGGCTTCTTTAGACATTCTTAGCCAATGGGAGGCAGTCAGAAGGAAAAGCAACAATAAGTATAAGAATGAAACTCTTAAATATGGGAGAGTTTTTCTGAGGGTTGTGTTTGTGAAAGGTGCTAATGGAAGGATATGAAAGATGGAATGTAAGAGTCAGGTCAGAATGCTCAAGAACAACACTCTGAAATGCATAACAATACGAGACAGAAAATTATACCAGAGGAGAGGAAGAGAATATGTATCTATAGAGAGAAGAGTGAAGGGTTTTATTTTTGTAATGGTCCTCAGGGCAAGTCTCCAGTACACCATTATTTGAGATAACTAGTGTTGCTCTACCAAATGAGAGGGCACAAACTTCCCATCTCATGATGGTTTTAGAACTTCAGGGTAAAGGAACTTGCATCACATCTGCAGCAGATAATGCTGTTGGAGAGGGAGAGCAGCAGGTCAGTGCCTCAGCTGTATAAGCTGGCCAAATTTCTTGTTGGAGGTGTGGAGAGAGCCTTGCTGTTGCATGCAGCATTTCACTAAGAAACACCTCAGTGCAGAATTCTTTCAGAAATCTCTATGGTTAGAAATAAAAAATAATTACTCAAACATTTCTACAACTCTCGGAAAATTGTTCATTCTATTTTTTTGCTGAAAATTGTAGTTTTTTTGTGCTGTTCTAGTAAAAAGAACTAGTGTGAATAAAAGTAATGAGGGATTTTTTTTACTTTTTTACTTCTCCCTCGCTCTGTTAAATTGTTTATAAATCTGTCCATCTTTTGAAAGGAACATAAATGCAAAGCTGGGGAGAGCTTTTGAATGGCTGCCCTTCTACAAGTTGTTTGATATGCATCTCTTCAGAGGGAATAAAACTCTGAGCTTATTTTATTTTTAAATAATCCCCCACCATGTGTTTCTATGAAGAAAACCTGTTCTGATGTAGTATAGATGAAATATGACCTTTTGGAAGATGCAAACTTCATGAATTTTGCCAGCTTTACATGCCAGCTAGTCAGCACTGAGGAAGAAACAGGAATCATTTTCAAAACTGGAACAATGTCTTTCTTGTAAGGGGGAGCATTTATCTGATTTACATGCCTGCACTTTCCTCATCCCTTACTACTTCTCAAGATATGAGGAATCATGGTAGCATTAGTTTGAAAGGACAGAAATTATGTTACCCAGGTTCCTCAGCAGAGGACATTATATTCTATGTGTGAATATAGTGCTGCAAAGGTTGTGCATTCACGTGAGAAATCACTGAATTTTAAAGTATCTATAAAAGTTATCAGGGTGTTTTAGTTTCTTTGTCACTTTTGGTTTGGTTTTGTTTCAAGCCTTTGGGCTTATTTAAATGATTTTCCTCCAGTTGTACAGATGTATTTCACAAAAAGAAACACGGGGAAAAAATGAGGGTCAGATGGTGGAAGATTAAAGAAAATGTGCAAATGAGAAAAAGCGAATATCAGCAGAGACAGAGGTGAAACATTTCACAGGAGAAAGTGAAAAATTAAATGAAAAGGGAGAGAAAGCACAAGGGAAGAATAATGAACTGGTTTTAGTAAAATGCTACATTGAGTCCTGAGGGGATTGTCGTACACCAGATCGAACATATGGATATTAATTTTTCACACACAATATTCTTTAGGTTCTACCCCACATCCTGCTTTCACTTTGCATTCCTGAATTTATTGAATGTGTTTCTTTATTTTAAAAAAATTTCAATAAACTTTCTGCCCCCATATTTTTCTTTTCTTCTCTTGGTGTCTTATCTCCCTTAATCAGCATAATTGTTTTTAAAGTTAATACTGAAATGCTATAGGAAGGTCATCAGTGATGCAAAATAATTGATAAGAATTCTATTATTTATTAAGTCTTAAAGGAGAATAATTAATGAGGAAAAAAAAAATAATGGTGCTGCATATGCAAAAATACACTGCCTTTGAAGAATTACATGCATAGAATTACTACTTTTTAAAAGTGTCCTGAGCTAATCAAATATCTCTTCAATCTTTTCCTTTACTATTGAGCTTGTACTGCTCTCCATTAAACTTTGGCAATTACTGAAAGAGGAGATAAATATGTGATCATTTCGCTTACTATATCCATTTCAAGCCTGAGAAATCTTACAAATTTAGTTTTGGCTGTCAGGGAGTAGTTTTTATCCTAAAAAATATTAGCATTTTTTTATACTTCATGGGTATCTTTGCTACATGGCCGAAACTGGGTGTTTTCCTTGGAAACCTATAGAAGTCATATAGAGCCAATTGCTGGGGATTCCAGCTTGCAGCCACAGCTAAGAAACAGAGAAGTGATTTTACCCACTCTGATGCCAGCTCAGTTTACTGATGAAACTGGTGTCAGGTGTTGGAGACATCAGTATCTTGTCTTACCTCTTTGTTCCTTATCCTGGAAATTTGAAATTTGTTATATTTGGTCATTTCCTGTTGTTTCCTGCAGTGTTTTATAAGGTACAATCATAATGGTTTCCAGGACACTCACTACTGCAGCCAGTGTCTCCAGGTTGTTTGTGGGAAGCAAGCAGGACTTGCTTATATAACAATTATTTTCCAGACCAAGGCCTTAAAGAGGCATTTGCGGAACTGGTGTCTTTGTTGAGCCTCTTTTAAATCATCACAGATTCTCAGATGTCTGTCGTGGCATCTGGTGAAACAGCAATGACTACACACACATGATGTGCTACACACATGAAAGAGAAAATATATTTGGAAATAGCTGCAATTACAATGATGTCTGAAATAAGTAAGTCAAAGCAGTAATAAAATGCTATGGATACTGTTTCCATGCTTCTCAGCTATTATATGAGAACTTTTTAAAAAGTAATGTAAATCAAATCACAGTAGAACTGGGTTCTTGGTAAAATGTTCAAAGTTCTCTTATATGCAGGTTGTTTTCAGCCCACAAACTTGGTGTCTTCTTTCTTCTTGCCTTCCCCTCCCTCTGTCTTAGGGGTGCTGGAGAAAGATCATTGTTGATGACACAATGCCTTTCGATGAAGAGGATAATTTGTTACTACCAGCTACTACTTGTGAAACTGAACTTTGGCCAATGTTGCTCTCCAAAGCCATCATTAAGCTGGCAAATACCAGGTACAATTAGTCATCTCACTTTTGATTTGTTTTGTGAAGGCACATGGAATTTGCAGAAGGTTGTTTTTAGTATATATGGGAAACACATTTTCATAGAATTCTAAGCATTGAATCATTAAGGTTCGACAAAACATTCAAGTCCAACTATAATCCAGTTACTACAACCAGCAAGCCATGTCTTAAAGTGCCACGTCTAAAAGCTTTTTAAACACCTCCAGGAATGGCAAAAAGGATTTTGTAAAAAGGTTCCTAATGACAAATGTACGCTTCTCTGAAAGCTGACACTGTAAATCAGTAAAGCAATATATTGCTTTACTGTAACCCTGTAGCGATGAAGTTGGAGTGTTTTCTTCTGGGGTGTGTTTGTAAACTTGCACACAGAAAACTTTCAGAAAATACTTTTCCCTCTTTGCTTTATCTGTTTGTTATTATTCCTAAAAAATTTTCATATGTGGTTTTCTGCCAAATGGAAATGTCCAGGAAGTCTTAATGGAGCTTTAATTGTCAGCTTTAACAAGTCTTAACTAGTACTGAAAATAGGGTATTGTAAGCTACTTTTGATGCTTTTGCTACAGTTCTGCTGTTGCTGCCTGTCTGGTGACCCACTTCCCCAAAACTGACCTGGAAAGTAGGGAGTGGCCCCTGGTGCAGTAATTGATGATTATGGGCACAGGTCCTATGAGATGAGCAATAAACACCAAGTGTTTAAATGACTGAGCTTCAGAAAATAATTCAAAACTCATTGAACTGGATAGTCAGGTTTCCCTGTTCTCATCATATCAAGTTATCTTTGTTGGAAGTGTGATCTAAATCAAGTACTTCTGCACAGGGTATGAAGTTGCCTAGAGCTGCCCACAAGGAAAGTGTTTGCAGGAACATGTTTGAGATACTGCATTTTGTCAGAGTACAAGTCTTGGCCATCCTTAGTCTTGGTCCTCTCAGGAGGTACGGATGGAATTCTCTCCAGAGAGTAGGAGACGCTATTGATTTGAAGAAGTGTTCTGTTCACTGGAAATACAGCCAACTTGTGCCTAATAACCTGGGATTTAGAGCAGCTGCTCAGGAAATGGAAGTTCTAGATTTATATCCCCCTTCTAGTGTGAAGGACTTCAAATCCACATTCTCTGCCCCTTCAAAAAGAGGCTTTACATTGTGCTAGTGTACCTAGTGTGCTTGCTAACAGTTTTGCAACTATGCTGTTGTACTAGAGGGAACACTAAATTAATGGGCTTGATGCAAAAGCATTAAAGCAAATTTGAAGCTGTAGTCAGCCAGTGGTTTGGAAAACTCCTAAAACCACAAGTAATGACTTGTTTTTCAGCAAGCTATTCTGTTTGTGTATGGACCTGCTCCTACAGAAAGCTATGTAGACTAGAGTTTACTGTGAGCTGGTTGTATTATAAATTTGGATAATGTCTGCTTTTGTCTCATAGTATACTTGCAACTGGAAAAAGAGAGCTGGAGGAATTCACAGTTCTACATGCACTGACTGGGTGGATACCAGAAGTTATTCCTCTCCAGTAAGTTCCTCGATTAAACAATTTGCATATTGGTTGTTCAATAATTAATTCTATAAGGCATTATGAAAAATAAAACTGACCCCTAAAAGTGCTTCAGCATCAGCTTTGGGAAATCTATGCTTTTTTATTCTGGCACTTGATAAATGAGCCCTCAGGGAATGCAGTTTTATTGTGTTTTTCTTTGTAGGTCACACAGTTGCTTGTAAAGCTATTTGTCATGTTAACCTGATGCCTGTACTTTATAAAATTAATTATATTTAACTAATATTAACCACTGTGGTGAAACAGAGTTAGAGAAATCTGTTCCGTCTAATATATAGAATATAGCAGAAAAGAAAAGTCTGTCAGTAATAATAACCTTGTATCTGAATGTACTAAAGAAAGTATATGTCATGAATTTGGAAGTAATCAAATTCAACTAGTGTGGTGTTTTCAACTTTTAGATTGGAACACTTGTATTTCCAAGCCAAAATAGTATTTCCAACCTATAACAACATTTTTCAGGAATCCGGTGTACGTCATTTTGTGGTTTTGAGACCAGACCAGACATAATTTTCCAGCTTGACATACTTTTTACTGAATTAATGACTTGGATGCAGGCACCAGATATTTAGACTTTTTTTTAATTACACTTTTTTGCCTTTTGATGTACACTTTCTAATGAATACCTTGATAACAAATCGTTTAGATATGTGTACAATTTATTTAGGTGTAATTGTGTAAAGGCTATTTTGGCCTTTATTTCTGCAATTTTTGTGTCCCAAGCCTTGCCTACGATTTGTGTTTTTGGTGTACTAGTGTCTTACTGTGGGGTGTATGTCGCCCATGGACTTAGAAATCTAAATAACCTGCATTTTGTTTCTCTATGTAGTTAGTTTTACAACTGCAAAAGCAAAAACGCTATTCATGACTCGGGTGCTTACTGCAAATATAGTAAGGAATAAGGAAATGTGAATGGGACAGATTTTTTTTTAATGTTAGTGTAAGATGGCTTTAACTCACTGGACAAGTAATTTTTAATTTTTTTTTTTTTTAAGATTCCATGGCACTAGCTTGCATAAAACTTATTCATGGCTCTGGAAAAAAACAATCAGTTTTAGTTATTTTGGAATCACTGAGTTTCTGTGGAGAAAAAGTAGGGCTGCAGCTATCACATCATATCAAAAAAACGTTGTTACTTGTGGAATCAGTAGGAGAGGTGTGGAACTACCTGTGCTGAAACAGTTAGGAAAACCTGGTTTGGAAGTACTTCTGAGAAGGCTTTTGATGTACAGAGTCAGAATCAAGTTGTTATGTGGTGTGGTGTATAGTAGGAAAGCTGTCTGCAAATTTCCTTGCTGCAACTTTTTGTCTACTAAAAAACTATAGAAAGGGTGCTTTATTTGTGTGCTTCTTTAAGCACCAGCTCTTTATGGATCTGTTCATAATCAGTCTCTTAACTGATACACAAAATCTGTTTTAATAAATAAAGAATAAAATTACCCAATAACTTTTCTAAGAGTTGTACTGTCATTTGTAATATAGTGTTGCCTAAATTAATATAATACTTTCTTTTCTCATTGCAAATATCATTTTCATTGACATATATGTGTGGGTTTTTTTAAAGGCCTGGATACTTGGACAAAGTCTGGGGCTTTTTGAAAAGGACTGTGCCAGAATTCAAGTTGCCAAATAAGAATACTCCAGAAATTGTTACTGAGTCAGATACAAACCCTAAAGAGACTGAAGTATCAGACCAAAAAAATGAAGTTCCATCTGGGAATAAGCATTCACATAAAGCTGAGAAAGCAGAGAAATCTGATAAACTTGTGAAAGGTCTGTAATTTTAGACAGTGTTATCTTTGTAGGCCTAGCATAAATAAAGTTAGCATAACCTCTGGCTTTTAAATTGTATTTCCTTACATGCAGCTCTGTGGGTTAGCTGTTGTTTCGTTGACCATGTTGCAATGCTTGTAGATTCTAACAAGTTGTAACTAGAGATCTTATCAGAAGCAGTACGAGTCTCTGTTATGTAATCAGCTTCATTTTCTGGCAGAGATTTGTTCATCTCTGTGTCACAGCCATTTTTCTACAGACTGTTTCCTTGCAGAGGGAAGACAATCCGAGAGGTTACAGTTTTCCCAAAGGCAATGCTACTTTGACCACCATTAAATTATTAGTGTCATAATGTGTGTTAAAAGCATGATTACCTACATGGGTTTCTGACAAATGCATTCCAATGTCTACCTGTATTTTTATTTATAGCGTTTTTTTCTGTTTACACTGCTAGGTATAGTTATTAATTTTCTTCAAGAGCTGCTAATCCTATTTACATTGAAATGAAAAAAAAAATAGGTTTAAGAAACTTACCTGTTCAAGTATGTTACTCTTCAGTGTTTTTATTTGAGACTGAGTTTTCTTAGTTGCTGTTTTAACTTGAAGGGTTGGATGCAATTTCTCAACATTTCTGCAGTCTTTGGAAGGTACAATTAATACACTAAAATTTCTGTTTCTTCCTAGATTTTCAGAAAAATGCCTGCCTTCCTCACTTTGAATCCCAAATGCTAAGTCCTAATTATCAAAATTGTTAGAAAAATATTAGAAGAGACCTGGCTGCAGGATTACTCTCCCCTCTTAGAAATTCTTGCTACCGTTTTATGACGTACCCTACACAGGCATACAGCCACTGGAAACAGCAGTTCTGTAATTTATTATTTACAGGGTGCTGTAATTTATTCCCAGAAAACTTTGTAAATTTAATCCTGCCTAAAACTTCAGCCTCCAACTCTGAGGCTCTACTCAGATGCTGTAGTAATGTCTGGGATTTTTTGTTTTCATATTCTCTGAGTCCTAAGGCTTGAAAGCAGGTTCTGCCTGTGTGAGACTTTCTTCTTGCATGTCTTTTGGAACCTTTCCCTCATCTGTGTTAGATCTTTTCAGAAATTTCTGGTGCAAGGACGTGAAGAAAATATTTGGCACGGTGCCAGCAATTTCAGAATTCGAAACATTAGAGTAGGGACCTGAGAGTTGTGTACTAACTGGAAGGTGAGACCAAAACCTTCCCGGCCCCCTCTCAATAATTCTGCATTTACATCTTCAGATCTTTTAATTTTTATTTTGAATTGAAATACATTAGTTCTTAATTCTTTCCCAATTCCTCTGAAATAGTTTGTGGTTGAGTTGTTTAAAAATTTATCTGAAATGTTAGTAATACATTTACACAGTATGAGAATTTATGACTGAAAGTTTGTATCTGAAAAAGAAAAATACTTAATCTTTATTTTGCTCAATAAAAAAAACAGAGAATAAAGAAACAGGAAAAAAGAAAAGCAAAGATGGAGAAAAAGAAAAGAACAAGGAAGGACATCGCCCTTCGCAAGTATTGGCAGAGGCCCAGCATTCTCAGACCTTAAGTAAAAGTAAGTACTGTTCTTTTGAATCTAAAAATGCAGGCAGAAGAGACATGTAAAGCAAAGGGCTTTGCTTTTCTTTGGTTTTGAAAATTTGTTTAAAAATTGCAGGTTTTAACCTACTAAAATCCTGTATCATATTAAGAACAGTACTGCAGTAGCTTGTGTTTGATTTCAAAAGGTGGAGTAAACCTATGTAGAATGTTTGACAGTTTATGGCCAGTCATATTGGACCAAGATTTGTCCGAGTGGTAAGCTGTCTTTCTGTATTGAAAAAAAATCCAAAAAAACAACAACAAAACCCACAAAAACCTTCCTCTCCAATAATTAACTTACTTGTTCAATAACTACTTTATTAATGCAACAGTATTTTCTTGCTCTTCCTATTTCTCTTCCTCTTTCAGAGTAAGTGGCTTGAAAAATATTTCCTTCCCAGTACCATAAAAGTGCATTATTGCCCTATTGCAACTTTTCACTCTGCCTATTGTGAGTACTTTAGGGAATTGTTCTTCTTTCTGTGATAAATAGGAATTATTTCTAAAGAGGTATTAAGCAACTCTTGTCATTGTCTATATTTTATCTCTAAAATGGAAAGGCTTTTTTGTTTTCATTGTGTATTGTTACATTCTTAAGTACATACACATAGAGATACCAGTTACTTCAAAGTATTCAGAAACTTATCCTACAAGCTTTTGATTTTGTGTGGGTTATAATGTGGTTGGCTGACACTGTGTGGCAGCTAAGCCCCCACTCGTTTACTCACTCCCCACCAGCAGGATGGAGGAGGCAATCACAAAGACTGAACCTCTTCCTCACCCAGTGTACTCCTTGGGGCAGCAGAGTGAGAACCAGAAGGATTTAGTGCTTTATAAGCTCTAATCAGCAATAGGTGCCAGACACATTGCAATGTTTTTGTCACATATCTGAGACACAGCACCATATGGGCTGCTCTGAAGAAATTTAGCTTTGTCCCAGACAGACCCAATACAGTATGAATTGTGGGATCCTTGAAGCATTGAACCTGTTTCTCTATTTGTCCTGTTGTGTGGATCCAGCAGAAAAGCAAGCCCTTCACCCGATGCATAAAGGCTCTTTTTGAGAGCAATGAGCTCTTTGGTCCTGTGGCTTGTCAGCCAGCCAGTTCTTGGGAAGCTTTTGCAGACAATTTGTATGTTTCTACTGACCAGTTTTAGCATTCAGTCTGCACTTTTCTACTCATCAGCCTTTTCTTCTAGTAACTATAACTCCTTTCCTACCTAGGAGTCACAGAACCACAGATTTATTGTGGCTGGAAAAGACCTCTGACATCATCAAGTCCAATCTATGACCTAGCACTACCACATCAGCTTGACCATGGTACTAAATGCCACATCAGCCTTTCCTTAAATATTTCCAGGGATGGTGACTCCACCACTTCCCTGGGGAGTCCATTCCTTCCATAAATATTTTTTATAATGATACAATATGAGCTGCTTAGGGTCTTTGTCCCTATAAAGAGCCACTGCTCTGATTTCCATTTATGTTTCTAGATTAATGGTTTTCCTAATAATTTCTGAAGTTATGGAAAGGGACTTTTATTCCACCAGAGAATGCAATGGAGAAATTGGAAGTTTGTTGTACAAGCCAGATGTTTATTTCTTCTGTGTCTCATTGTGTCTTTATACCAGTTTCGTAATGAGAGAAAAGAATATTTTCTATGTCACAAAACTGTTGAGATATTATTATTATGTTTTAAAATTTCTGAAATCATAGAAGTGGATCGGTAATGTTCACCATGAGAGTCAGTAAGATACACAACATGTAACTCTTAAGTCCTTTTTTCCTTTTGCCTGGTCAAAAGGGTTTTCACTTATAAGTAGAGACTGGAGCCTAATATTTTCTTCTGGGTTTTCAAATGCATATTATCATTCTGCAACATTTATACCAATTCTGAAAAGCACAGAGGCTGTTGTCAAGGTTTGAGCCTGGCCAATGACAAAACAACCACGTGAGCCCCACGTGATTCCCGTTTTTCCCATTACGGGATGGTGAGGAGGAAAGCCACCCAGAACATGGTGGGTCAAGACAAGGGCTGTGAGGTTTTCACTCACCAATTATGCTCACAGGCAAAACAGACTCATGGAAAAATCAATTTAATTTATCATTAATCAAATCAGAACAGGACAAAGAGAAAACACAAATCAGAACTTAAATACTTTCCCCCTACCCCTGTCTTCTTCCCAAGACCAAATAACTTTGTTCTCAATATCTCCACCTCCTCCCCCAAGTAGCACAGGGAGACAGGAAGTGGGGTTTAAGGTCTGTTCACCACAGGTTGTTCTCTGCCACTTCTTCCTCTTCAGGGAAAAGAATCCCTCACAGTCTTTCCCTACTCCATCATGGGGTTCCTTCCGTGAGAGAAAGTCCTTAGGGAACCCCTCTAATGCGAGTCCCTCCTGCCAGGCACAGTTCATTGTGATCAAGCTGCTCCAGTGTGAGTGGCCCACAGAGCCACAGACTATTTCAGGAAGAGTCCCCTACATGGCTGCAGGTCCACAGCATCTGCCATGTGATCTTCCCAAGGCTGCAGGTCCACAGCTGCTCCACCAGGATTCTACACAGGCAGCCGGTCCACAACACCAGCACCGCTGTGTTCCTTCAGGTTCTGCCCCATCAGGCTCCTCCATGGGTTGGAGGAGAGGCTGCCTTCTCACCACGGGACGTAAAGAAAAATCTCTTCAGGCACCTTCTGCCTCTCCTTCCTCACCCGCCTTGGTTACTCTGCTTTAGAATTGCTCTCCTCTGGTGCTGATCTCTCGTCTGGTGTTGTTCTCTCTCTCCACTTGTTGCTTTTTCTCACCTCCCCCTTCTCCTCTGTGCTGCTCCTAACTACCATGTATCTCCTTTTCTTGAACATGTTAATTGCAGAGGAGAAAATCTTTCTGTTCATGATAGCCTAAGGACAGGCCAGGCATCTTGGAGCAGGGAGAGCTATTCCAGCTACTTGCAAGAGCCATTCTTGGGGGAGGGGACCCCTGCCCTGCTACCAAAAATGGCATCGCATCAACCCAGAACAGCTGTTTTTCTGAGGACTAAAAAAACATCCTCCAATAGGCAAAGCCACTCCATATGGAACACAGCAGCAGAGTTTATGTATGAGCTGCACACCTAATGATATTTAAATTAACTGAAGTGTTTTGGAAAGTTAAAACTTACCATCTGCTCTCATTTGACAAAAAATATTTAAGGAAGACATTAAGATACAGTGAGAAAATGCTTTACGAGTCTTCAAAGCCAGTAAACAACTATTAAAACCAACAATTTTCATTCACAGCCTTTATTTTTCTGTGACTGAATATTCAAATGATACTTTCCCTTCTCCCAGGGACTCAAATTTTTGTTCAGGTGGTGTACTACTCATTTCCTATAAATGAATTTGCAAAGCTGCAGCTGTGAAACATGAACAGCTACAAGGATTCAGAAATTTTTAAGAAAGCACTGCAAAATTCTTAAAACCACACTGATGGATATAAATAATAGGCTGTGCTGAATCTAACTGTTTTGTTGTACTGTATAGTATTTTTCATCTAACAATACAGTTTACTCAAGGCTATTGGTTTTAACTAGTTTCCCCAGATGGTGAATTCACTCCAATCAACAGTATACTTGGCAAATAGTTTGCATATATCCTCCTCATTTTTTGTACAGTGAAAAAGGGTCAAATAATGTATTATTTTTAAAAGGTACTGACAAGGTACAAAGGTACCAAATCTTTCTAATATTGTAATACTGCTATTAAAGCGAATATGGTATGCTTGGTTAATTATATGCTGCTCTAATAATTTGTTTATTGCTGTTTCTTGACGGCCCTGCAGACATTTTATTTCACAGCCTATCTGGACTGAGTATGATAGCTTTACATTCCACCTGGTATTTAGTTAAATACTTTTATTTGAGAAGTACTTCTTGAAATCAATGAGATCGATGTGCTTTGTGGCACATACTGTTCTGCAATGTGCAGGACATCGTAGCTACTACTGCTCCATTTTATAAGATCAGATATGTCAGTAGAGACTTAGATCTAACCTAGAGTTTAGCCTTGCTTTTGAATAAGTTTGAGTCCACCGCTAACATGAGAGTTGTAGTTAACATGGGAATAGCAAGCATACAGTGAGGAATACTAGGAATCCATTGGAAAGTAATTCTGACTTACCATCAACTTATATTTAATCAAGTAATTGAATTTCTTGAAGAATATTAAAGATGCAGAGATATCTTACCGGTTGAAGAAAGAAATATTGCATACCTTCTCAATAAAAAGGATTTTAAGTCTGATAAACTTCATTTTCCAGCCATCTGCTTATCTGTTTCCTTTCTTTCCCATTTTTATTTTTTTTTTTTTTTAATTTGTATGCAGACAGCTTTGGTTTTATTTCGTATCACAGAAAATGCCTATTCTTAGAGAAACCTTCTTTAAAATCATCTAGGTCAAGGCACAGCCAGCCTTGGTTTCTATTAATCATTTGGGAGTTAGCAATGGTTTCTTTCACAGACACAGATATGAGTAGATTGTGTGGTTGCCTAGTGCAGCAGATTTCTAGGGGTAACAAAATGAGCGAGCTTCTGCACTTAATGCCTTGTCTGTGGCAAAAGTACAGAGACACAAGCTTCATAAGGTGTGTGGTATAGGAGCTATAGAGTCACTCCCTCACACTTTCTCAAGCGTTTTAAAGTTGCAGTTTCTGTTGTAAAAGATGTATAATATGCAGAGGTTGCTGATGGTCTAAATAGATAAGGATTAAAACAATATGGTTTTTAAATCCATAGCTTCTCTTCTCAGTACTTTACAATAAGCTCTTGTTTAGAATGAAATAAGAGTTGGACAAAGAAAAAAAAAATTTAAAATAAGGCAAAGATAGCAGAATAACAACAATATTCATTTATTTACTATTTGTTCTAAAACCTGTTGATGTTTTCTCTGTAGAATCTTCTGGGGGACCCCAGCCAGAAATGGTCATGTATGCTGTCTGTGTACCACTGCATTTGTTTGAAGAGGATATTTTTTCATTAGGGAAGATGGTAAGATTTTATGCTCTCAGGACAGCAAAGCATAACTTTATTATCAGAGAGTTTCATTTTGTACCAACTATGTTATTACAAAAATAATTAGTGTAGTGAAGCAGCCACCAGGTAATGAGCATCAGTTAAATTTACATTTCCATACTTCTGTTTTCTGAACATGCATTTTCCTGCCAAAGCTTGCTCATTTTTTCAGTTCTACTTCATTTTCCTCTGGATCCTACAAGCTGAAGTCTTGTGGGAGAGACTAGATGTGGAGTAGAGAATGCATTATAACGAGATACTACTGAATAAAAAGATTCATTATTTTAAGGGCTACTTGAAAAACATGAATTTTAGGTTTTTTTTAAGACTAGAGTTGATGGCTTCTCTGATATACATTATCTGATATGTTCTTCTAGAAAAAATAACATGTTTATATCCACTTCTTTCATTAGTCTTGTAACTGGTGAAAGCAGCTGGAGTGTAGCAATTCATGCAGCTGGGGTGAAAACAATATTTAAATTCCCATTTAATCACTTAGACTCTACAGAAAGCTATTTATAATTCCACAGCAGGCTTTCTTGGGTTGATTATTAATTAGATTTTTTTTTTTTTACATTTTAATAATATTTATTGTAATTAAGGTACTAAAGTTTAAGCTGCCTTCTCAGGAAAATGATAGGCTGCATAGAATCAATTTCCAGAAATGGTTTGCAGGTATTAGGCTTTACTGATCATAACTCCTGCACTATTTTCTTTTTAGAACAGTATTTTATATTGTTTAGAAGACCAGTTTGTTCTCTATGATTTTATTTTCATTTAAGATCTCTGAAAATACTGTCTTCTTGCTAATAATAAATGATACTACTAATCAAAAAGTAAACTGAAAACAATGTGATAGAGTTATGTATTCCCTGCTGCTACATAAGGCTTTGAGTCTCAAACTTGGCTTCAGACTGTTAAGGTATAAAGATTACAGAAAAAAAGAGGCATGGCAGACCAAATAGGATGAGACAAACTAATCTTTATATGGGAGCCAGTATTTTAGTAAAGACTGATAGAAAAATGGAAGTTGACATAAATTAGATGTAGAGATTTTTATAGGGGTTAAAAAAGGCTATTTTCAAGCTTGAAACATACTACACTGATAGAAATAAATGAAGTTTGGAAGAGTGGATTCATTTGGATAAGAGTTGCTCCCTGAATTTGGAGAATTTTCTTATTGACTGCAGTTGTGCCAGAATTTCCTTCCAGAATTTTTGCAGTATCACTTTTAGCTTTTCTTTCTAGTGCATGTGTCCTTGGATTGATATGGCTTGAATTTAGTTGTCTTAAGTTTGCTCAAATAAAATGGAAAAAGATCAATATTGAGTCATTCAAGTCTGTCTTCTACTCAGCAGCTCACAAGTTCTCCTTTATGGCACTTAGCTGGTTTTCTTCAGAATCTTTTCTCATCTTGGATGTTTTAGCTTGCATTTTTAAGTTACTTGAAATTGTGTGTACCAAGATACCACTTATGAACTATATCTTTGAAAATTCATAGATCAAAGGTGGCCGATATATTGCTTTTGTAGCTTACTGTGTTTGATATGATCTTCTCCCTTCAAATAACTCTGAAAACCACAGCCGTATTATTTGTAGTTTGTAGCTACAGAACCTCAGGAGTGTTTGACAATGAGCAGGAGCAATCAAAGAGTTGTTCATGAGCATGTTAAAGAAACAAGTTACGTGTGATTTATTCAGCAAGTAAAAGAAGGTGTATTTTTAAAAGAAAAAATTTACAAATCTTGTAACAGAACTTTCAGTAATGAAAAATATTAAGTACTGGACCATTATTATTGTAATGGGAAGAGCACCACTCAATGTCCACATCTAAAACTGCTCTTATGCCTATGGCAAAGGTCTTTGGTGTATGGGTCAACTGCACTGCCTTAAATGTGTTTCATAAATTAGCTAGCAGATAAAAAACTTAATTTTAATGATATGCTGGTTCAAAGTCACATTGCATTATGGAGGTTTCACAAGTTGCAAGTTAATAGACTGCTTGCTTTTAGAATTATGCTACTTTATAAATCCAGTGTGAAGTAAGGATGTTTTACCATGGCAAAAGTATTTTTATTTAAACCAAAATGCTGCTACTGTTGTTTTCTTACAGCTTCATTCTGCTTCACTACTTTCTGTAGCACCTAAAAGAAGATGGTTCTATAAATAAGTTGAAAGAATTGGTGAATCTATTATAAATAGTAAAATATATGTAAAGACTCCTAAGTATTCAATTATACTTTTTCTGCTGCATATCAAATTCTAATTAGAATATTTTTAGATAGCCTTGTAAGATGAACTATTTTTTTCTTCATTATCCAAGCCATGAGATACTTTTGTGTGCATACTGTTCTTTTTGTAAGAGATAATGAAGAAGGAGATCTGACAGATTATCTTTCCATGTTTCCTAGGCTGATTCTTCAGAAAAGTTGAGGCAATATGGGCTTTCCCACATATTTAGCCATCCTGTCTTGATCACTAGAACTAGGTCCTGTCCTCTGGTAGCACCACCACAGCCACCACCAGTTCCTTCTTGGAAACTTTTCCGTCTGAAAAAGGAAACTGTTGTGACATCTGAACCTCAAGGTTTGTCTTCTCAAACCTCCAAAATAATTTTGTAATTATATTTTAATTGTTATACATATTTTCAGAGCTGTACTTACCTGGCTAGTTTAATTTCAGTGCAATTTCTCTAGGGTTACTTTTTTTTTAACTATTTTTTTTTATTATTATTTTTTGCCAATTTTGAATTACTTTCTCTTAGCCCTATTATTTCTTAAATGCTTTAAGAAGTGTCGTACTTTATCTCAAAAAAAGCACACTAATGGAGAAAATGAAGGAGTGTAATCAAAGTAGTGCAGAAGGCTTCTGATGCAGAGCCATGAAAGCTTCTGAACATCTTATGAACATTTAAAGTAGGTGACTAGTCCTGCTGCAACAACTCATAGCTTAGAGGTAAACTTGTTCTAGGGTTTGTCTGTACTGCATAATGGGGTTAAATGCATGACAATCAATAGCTTGAATATGAAAGCATTATAGGCATGTCAGCAAAACATACTGAAATATGAAAACAGAGGAAGTTAGCAAAGGCAAAATCTGCAGCCATAGCTGTTCTGAACTAACTACTGTGGATAGAGCTATTCCTCTCTCATGAGACCCCACCTGCAGTACTGTGTCCAGTTCTGCATCCCCCTGGATGCAAAGCTACTGGAGTGAGTCCAGAGGAGGGCCACAAAGATAATCAGCAGGCTGGAGAATCTCTCCTATGAAGACAGGCTGTGAAAGTTGAGGTTGTACAGCCTGGAGAAGAGAAAGCTCCAGGAAGACCTTACAGGGACCTTCCAGTACCTCAAAGAGGGCCTACAAAAGCCGGGGAGGGACTTTTCACAAGGGCATGTAGGGATAGGAAAAGGGGGAATGGTTTTAAACTGGAAAATGGTAGATTTAGGTTAGACATTAGGAAAAAACTCTTTAATGAGAGGGTGGTGAGACACTGGCAGAGGTTGCTCAGGGAAGTTGTGGATGCCTCATCCCTGGAAGTATTCAGGGAGAGATTGGATAGGGCTTGGAGCAACCTGGTCTAGTGGGAGGTGTCCCTGCCCATGGCATGGGGGGGTTGGAATCCTCTACATAAATTGTCAGAATTATAGTATTAAGTAATTCTTATGAATATATAATTAACAAGTTGCTTTTTTTCAGAGCCTGTGGTAGAAAAACCTGAAGAACATGTTGAGATTGCTAGCCTATTTCTTAATTACAAATTGAATCTTATCACAATACCCATAGACACGTAAGTATTCAATGTAGTTTCAGCATTAACATCCTATTGTTAGTCTGATTCATTGTGAAAACACAATGGCTTATGTTCACTTGTGTCACGGGAAAAAACTGCACAGGTCATGTAGCTTAAAGTACATCACAATCAGACCACTATACTGATTTATTGATGTCACCTAATTAATTAGCAATCTATGTACTGTATGTTTAGGATCAATATCATCAATACAACAGATAAACCACTGTATTAGGCATTTAGAACATTTTAATAAACATCTACAAGCTTCCGAACCCCTTTCTGTAACTAATTGCAAGAATTTCTTATCACACATATGCATGCAATTATATGTGCCCTCCTGGCATTGAGAATTACAAGCACACCTTCTGCTTTGGAGGTTCTACTTGCACACACCTCCCTGTGGAGATGCAAGTTAGGGTGCTCTTAACTGTATATGGTGCCCCTTATCATCTGCTAATAATATACATGCTCGTGAGAAAGCCAACCAGGAGGTGTGAGTGCACACAGCTGAGGGGTGGGTTCCTACTTGTCACCCCCTGTACAGACAGTCCCCTAGGTGAATGCACAGTGCTCAGGGCATCTGACATGGAAGGGCTGGGAGCTCTGTCAGGCAAAACCACTTTGCCAGTTTCTCTGCTCCATGAGTCCAAAGAGGCAGAATATTCAATAGATTCTTTCCACCAGGAATATTCTTTGATGGCTTTCAAACTTTTCTTCCAATCACTGGTCTTTTTCAATTCTTGAACATAACAGGGAAGTCATTGGTGGGCCAGTCAGTGCTTTTCTGGGTGTCAAATATTTAGCCTGGAATAATTAATGTCAATGTTTATCAATACAGCAGGCTGTTCTCTCTTCATTATAGTTTGTACAAGAAGCTGAGAGTGCAAGTGAAGAATCTCATGCTCAGAACCTACCTATATAAAAGTCTTGTGTTAGAGACTATTTGGAATTCCTATACAGCCTCAGAAACAGAGGTCTTTATACAGGCTATCTTAGAGAAGAAGTTTCAGTGTAGGCATGACTTCTTGTTGATATTCAATATTCAGCACAATACTTGCTCACTAAAAGAAAAGACAAGGGCCTTGGTTTTTTTTTCCCTACAACCCATTGCATAATACATTTCTGTCAGGCTTCAGTTTATGATGTCATTGTTCGGTAGACAACTGCTAGAATTATTGATCTTATTTTTTTATGCTGACTGAACTCCTGACAGAGGAAATATTGAATATATCACATACCACTTGAGCACCAAAAATTCGTTATTCTGCAGCGTATTTCTTTTCCTGAGACTGAGTCCAATAACAATTTGTAAATCGATGGAGGTGTTTATATTTTTTTAACGTGTGTACACCTTTTGCTATGTAAGCTTACATAATTGGCAGGTTCTGCAATTTGGTCAGCATGACTGGATGGACTGAGTATAAACCATTTACTTTTTTTTTTTTTTACCAACAGCATTTGTACATGAAAATGACCTTGGAGTACTCTGGGAGTATTGTTGTTTTGCTGATACAGTTGCATTTTATTTTAAAATACGTTAAATTACTTATTGTTTGTTTTTAAATAAGAGGAGTAGAAAGATACAGCAATGCTCTAAGCAATACCCATTAAAAGGTTATTAAAGAATGAGAATAATAATTAAGATATTGCAGTATTTGCATGTTGACATATTTTATATTGGTTTTTTTTCATGTTTAATAGAGTGCTTCATGGTCAACTTACTCCATTTGGTTGAGGACGGTTTATTTGATGTGCTAAGTGTCCATGACAATCAATTAGTTTAATCTTTTATGATTTAATTAACTGCCTAAATAAGATAAGGGGCTTTAATACACAATTGGGACAGAAACCGTTTTAATCTCTTACTTTTATTCTTATAAAATATTTTGAAGCTTGCAAAGGCAAGCTAATTCTTACTTAGTTGCTGCTAACGATCTTGATATCTCATTATCTCAGTCCTTGAGAAAGGGGCAAGATAAAACACATGCTTATACTTTTCTCTGTTCTTTATTGCTGCAATAGCAACATGGAATTTAAGTCTAATTGACATGTGTGCACCATTGTTTTGTTCTTGTTCTCCTAGTTCATTTAAGCAAGGAGTTATTTATATTTCCGTCAGTTATTACTTCTGCTTCCACTGAAGTCAGCAACAGTGTTTTATTTTACTCCTACCAGAACAGGCCTTGCACAGGTTTCCTTGGTTATCATGTGTTTCAGCTGTCTGGTAGCTATGGAGACCCATTTTCAGGAAAAAGACAAAAACTATTCTGACAGAAAACACGTTTTTTTTTGTTTTTTTTTCCCTACCTTCGTTTAAGTAGTACACATTATAATTTTTTTTGTTCTTTACATACCATAGAGATTTATTCAGTTGTGGCTTTCTTATCTAGTTTTTCTCAGCTGACTTGGGGTTTGATTTCTTGAGGGTCAGGTAGGAGGGCAACAGTTCAGGTCTTTTGAACATTGGTATGTGTGTAGTGCCAAGCCAGTAATGATAAGGAATTATGCATAGGTGTATTCTATGATGCCCTTTTAAGATATCATAATAAAGGGGGTGGGGCCCACAAAATTTTGTTAATAATTGTTATGAGGATGTAATTCGAAAGTAAATGTATGGGTTTGACTTTTCTTTTTATTATTTAGACACTTTCCACAGTCTTCTATCAAAAAGGGACTTCATTTCTTATCTTGTCTCTCTTCTGTTACTGGAAGTGATGAAGATGAAAGTGAAAGTGACAGTAATGTGGATATAAATCATAATGGGAGAAACTCAAATGCAGAAGATTCTTTGCAGGTAATATTTCCTTAATTTTTTTAACTTGACCTAATTTTGTATACCAAATGAGAGTGAGGGTTAAAATAGAAAATAGAAATAGAAAATTAAATATAGGTTTTTAAAGACTTCTCAGTAAGTTTTTTTTCCCCTGTTATTAAAGTAACTTCCCTACCTTTTGCCCTTTAGAGTTATATTGATGTGTACTGAATGAGAAATAATGCCTTATACTTTTTGGTTTAACTCTATATTTTTACAATTTATTCCTCTGAAAGTCCTGTTGCTAACACTACAAGATATTTTGATTTTGCTTTTTAGAATGAGTTTGACAGGAGAATCTTAAGATAGTCAGAGATCATTATAAATAAACATTATTTCATTGATTAATGTTACAATTATGTATTTTATCTGCAGTGAAGCATGTTAAATGTACATGAATACATTAAACGTTATGAACACATGCCTTAAAATGGATTCTTCATTTGGTTCTCAAGTTGAAGACTTCAGTCTAGATCTAGAAACAGAGTTAAAGATCCAATGCTGAGATTGTCTACTCTTAAATTTCAGAAGGTTTGCCTTTTAAAGGGAATCCTTAGCCACCTGAACAATGCACTGAGAAAGTGACCTTCCTCCAAACAGATTCATGAGATGTAGCACACTGAACACAGGTTCCCTAAGCTAGCCAAACAGCTACTAGTTACTCCATGGTAATTTTCCAGAGCAGATAAGATGAATCTTACACAAGTTAAGTAGAAAATTACAAGGATGACTTTGGGCAGTTTGAGCTACTATGTGGGTTTTTTTCTTGTTTTTATTTCTCTTTTTAAATTGGAATGTACATGTGCTACCGAAGTCTGCTTTTAGAGAAAGCTTTAAGAAAATGCTCGTTTTAATGTTTAAATCTTTGTTGAAGAGAGGAGAAGGTATATATAAACAATAGTTCAATTACTACTTGATGACCTTTTTAAGCCTTTTTAGTAATTGCGACTTACAAAAATCTGTATCAAACCAGCACAATAAAAAGAGCTTGTAAATAGTGCCTAACAGTCTGTAACTATTGCTTGCATGACTTCAGTCTCTCTAGCTGTACAAATATAGATTTACTTAATTATAAATTAATAGAAATTTATGTGCTAGAAGTATAAAAGTAATTTGGAATGTCACTTTGATTCTTCCTCTGGTTCAAGAGTGTAGGAACCCTGTGACTGTAGAAAGCTGATCTGTCACAGCAGAACATCCAGTCAAGGAGAAATAACACAAGAGAAAAAGAGACACTGATAAAACTGGAATGATTGGAAAAAGACATGAGTATGACTTAGTCTCAGGGCAGCTGCATTCAGATATTAAATGTAAGAAGTCATGTGCAGTTCATTGACTTGTACTTGAACCTTAGTTTTGCCTTGATTTAAATCTCATCTGAAAAATGCTCTACATATGAGGAGCTGCAGTATGTAAGTAGGAATGCATTTGCACAGATTGCAAAAGAAAATAATGATTTTTAAGTTGCAGAAAAAATGTATTTCACATATTAAATCATTTAATAAAAAAATTATGTGGATAGCTCTGAGATATTAATTCTGGGAGAACTTTCCATATGTTGAACAATAGACATTTATACTTTTCTTTTAAAAAAATCAAATAGTGTTTATAAAAGCAAGCAGTGGCAGTGAAACTTAAATATCCCCAAGTCACTAAGTTATTGCTAGCTTGTAGAATTTTGTATTGTAGTATATGGAGTGTGAATTGCTTTGTGTCCATTTTAAACTGTGCAACTGCTATTCAGGAGGTGTCTCCTTTGAAGACTTTGCTACAGATTTGTTAAATCACTAGGATGCAGCTGGTTTGTTTTAAGCTGACTAAAATTCAGTCCATTGCTGTGCCAGATCATCAGCAAGTTTAAACTGGCATATTCACTCCAGTGTAAACTTTATGAAGTTATATCACTGAATATCTGATTCACTGTTCCTAAGGTCTGTTGTCACAGAAACAGCCTACTGATAAATGAAAGATAAAATTTTAGTAGCTGGATATACCTCCTTTGAGGAATATCAAATCGAAAGACATAGCATTATCCCTGGTGTCCTCAAAATACTCATGCCAAAGAACAAATGCCTTCTTATTGATTTTTTTCAAAGTTCTTTTTTTCCCCAGATTTTCCCATTCCCTTCAATTGTACAGTTTAAAAAAAAATATTTTTTTCAGTCTATTTTTGGTCATTTAACTGATCTTGAATCACACTGTTACAAAGAAAATATATTTTGTGAATTTTTTTGAGTAAAAGCTTCATAAAATAGGACCTGGTTATTTAATGAAGAGGCTCACTTTCACCCTTACTGTAATGCTTCTTATGACATATTTCACAAGCCTAGTGAATTGGTGACAGATGTGTAGAAAAAAAAAAATTATATTTTCTTTACAAATTTTATAGTTCTCAAAATTACTTCAATCTGCACAAAATGAAAATTCCCTGCTTATTTTTTCAGGAAAAAAAGGAGACATGATATATGAGGAACATGAATTAGGAGAGGGACGTGCTCTCAGCTTAGACACTTGTCGTATTGAGAATCTTTCTGATAAGCCTGCAAATACCTATTTGCTAACACAGTTTGGGATGGCTCCAACATTAGAGACAGAATAAAAAAGAAACTGCACCTGTAATCCAGTATCTTTAAGCTATTCCTTGGTCTGTGCACAGCTTTGCAGCTGTTTCTTCTTTTCCACCACTGCCATTTTTCAAGAGCCACCTCTGTTACCTTCTCCCACATCACAGCTAAAACAAGAACTGATATTCCAGTTAGTGAAAACAGTGACTCAGGAGTAGGCAAGAAAAGAATGCATCTGAATGTTTCTTTAGATGCAAAACCCTTTGGTAATATAATCCTCAGGGCAACATCAAACCTAGGAATTTAATACAGTGTTGAATTGTTAGAAATATTTTTTGTCTTTGTCATTTTGGAGGTAGATTTAAATGCATTTTTAACATTAAAAATTATGTATTTGAAACTTTATTCCTTCATTTGTGATTATATCCAGAGAACTTTTCTTTGGAAGAAGACTGGTGATTTTTTATCCACAGATAAAGCACTGTGGAAAATTTTTCCATGCATCTACAATAGAAAAGGATGCTGCTTTAAAAAAAAAAAAAATCAGATCTTAAAACACATTATAGGGTGGATTTGAATAAAATACCAACATAGTTAAAGCTAGGGGGCTGAACAATACAAGTGAGTCCTTGAAAGTATGAAGATAGCTATAAATTTCTGCATTACCATTATTTTTAAAATTATATGCTAATGACTATAAACCATTATAGGTGAAAAATTAGATTCCAGATCACAGGTACTTCCCTAGAAAAACATTGGTCTGTCTATTGGTGATGGACAGGTAGGTGTTATGGTGATTTTTTTAATTTATTTTGGTTGTTGTTTTTTTGTTGTTTGTTTTTAATAAATCTACTACTATAGTAACTTCTAGTCTGTTTCTCTATCTCAGAAAGGACTGCCTCAAAACCAAATATTTTCTTTAAGCAAATAATGCATATTATAATCACCCTTGCGGGTTTTGGTTTTTTTTCACTTTATAGGAGACCACCTCCTTTTGCCAGGAAAATGAAGAGGCCCACAGTACAGGTAATTGTGTATCAAGTTTATGTTCAGACTCCTGTCATTTCATTATTGTTTGACCTCAGCATTAATGCTAATTTACAAGTAAAACCACTCATACTTATGGTTGTTGGTTTTATAAGAAAAGATTTTGAAGAACAGGTAATAGCATTAATAATTAAACAAAGTATCATCTTCAAACTTGTATTAAAAACTCCCTAATTTGTAGAATACATTTTGAAAAAATAACATTTCTTATAAGATACTATCTAGTTAAACAGAGCATTGCACAGAGAATTTTTCCATGATTTATACTTTCTTTTTTCTGAAAGAGAAGTCGAGAAAAAAGGACAACATCTATTTTAATAACCATTACTCTGTCAGTGTTTTTTTTTTAATCAGTATTTGAAGTGTATTTAGACTGAGCCATTTTTTCCAAATGAGTGCTTCTTTAAGTGAAAAGTGAATGTTTTAAGGGTTTGGGCAGGAGAATTTAGTAAGAGCTACCTTCTTAAAAGTGCTTGCAGCAGAGTGAATCTCTCCTAAAACTAAGTGCTAGGAAACACATTTCCTTTTTCCAGAGTTCTGAAAGTGAATCTCAGAGCAGAAGAACATGGGAAACTTGAGAATAGGACTTATGCTTTATTTATGCCATGACTTGCACATGTGGTACTCATCTTGGCTTTGTTTTTCAACTCTCAGTCCATGTAGAAGCCAATGCAATGCACTTTTGCTTTTTAGACATTTCTGAAGGTTGGATATGTGGAATGAAAAGACAAAATACTGTATTTTAAAACTTTTATTTTGTTCTTTGTGTAATATCTATGAACCTCTCTTACAATAACTGAGAAATTCAATAAATTTCCTCCCAGTTAAAGCATGTGCACAGCCTCCTAACTTCTACAGTATATAAACCCAGCAGTTTTACCCAAATATTTAGATATTTTTGGATTTTAATGTCTCATTCTCTCCATTCTGGAAAAACATACAACCTATCAACCATCTCTAGTAACTTAGCTTACACTAAAAGTACAACGAGGAATGAATTTTTAAGTATCTTGAAACAAAATGTAAATCATACTTCTCCCAAGTCTATACTATCAAATAGTTTGTAACAAATTTGGTAAGTATATGTACAATAAAGGCAAATGATAAAATTTTGAGGTTAAGAACAGATACTGATTTCATGTACTACAATGCATGAATATCTTTTCTTATGGACTTTTATTTCTTATTCATGGCATTCCACTAAAAAAAAAAAAAAATAAAAAAAGAAGCAAAGCAGAAGAATTTCATTTTATCAAAATGCTGCAATTTAGTGAGCTTGAAATATATCCTTCCATTATTCTTGCACAGCTCAATGCCAAGGCCTAATAGAAATACTGTAGTTTACAGTATGTGACTCATTAAACCTTCTATGAATATGTTGGAATTCTAGATTGGTTTTGTAGCTGTCAGAACTAATTGACTCTGAAGTTGATGTATCTCAATAGCCAGATTGCTGCCTTTTCTGTTTTCTCAAAAGTCTGCTAGAGAAATGCCCACCAAAGTAATGCTTCCATAGCACAACCAAGGACAAAATGGACAGGTTTCCATTCTCTGTCCTATAATACTATTAATTACATTACTACTGTTACAAAATCCTTTGTAATCAGGTTCTCTTCACAATCTCTAGGCCATCTCCACCCATGTTGTCATTTCTCTCTGCAAAATCCTTTATTCCAACTTGTCAAAGAAAATATTGCTAATTATTACAGGATTTGAAAACTGGAGTTCTATGCTCCTATCAGGTGGTACAGGTATGATTGCTTTTCTTTACAGAATACTATTCCTTTTAGTGTCTTAATTATTAACTACAGCCATCTTTGAAAAATTATTTTTAAAGGCAAAAAAATAATTGGGAAAGAAGGCTTAGTAATTTATCTTGCTCCTGTGCTTTGCATTTTGTCATGTACTATAAGTTAGAGTTATTTCATATTACTATTACTTCAAAGCAATTCAGTTGCTTTGCAATCCACAAAATATCTGAGAGTATGTATCATGAACCACTAATGAGGAAAACAGAGAAATCTTGTAAAAATGTTTTATTTATGAGTACGGGGGTTTTAATAGTCTTTTTAACATGGCTAAAAATTGCTCAGATTTTGCAAAGTATGTGAATGAGAATTCAGTAATTTAATTTCTTCAGAATTGGATTGCAGGTCATTAGACAGTTAAACATATTAATAGTCTAATGTCAAGAAATTTCTTTCTGTTCACTTGAAGCAGATTTGAAACACATTCTTATTGAGAGCAATGATATTTTACAAGCTAACAAATATAAACAAACCCTTCCCTGGCTAAATAATTGCTTTTCAAAATTTAAAGTTTTTGGTTTAGGAATCCCTGTTTTTATGTTTGGTGTTTTGTGGGATTTTAAAGAGAATTTTAAAATATTTTTATTAAACTGCTTCTAACATCTCTTGAAATTTTGTGCTATTAAGGTTCACCAAATACAATGACATTTTTTTGTGAAAGTATAGTACATCGCTGTCTTTGTCTAGAACATGGAAATCATAGCTTTGAAAATCTACCATCTATCCTAAAACATATCATTAGTCTTAGCTGTGCTTTGTTGTAAATGAAAAGTCTTACATTTACACTTCCTCAGTTTGTGGTGTTGTCACAATAAAGCAGTTGCGTTCACTTGATGAATTTTTTTGTGACTGCCAGTGACTTTTGATGCAGATACTGGATCTGATGGAAGTGATTGGTAATATAATTTTATTGACATGTTTATCTGTTGTCTCACAGAAATCTCGCTGTTCCCAGCATCTGTCCAAAGACATAATGAAATTAAATAAAGGATGGAAATAGCAAAAACAAAAAGTGAAATTTCAAATACGCATGCTAGAAATAAGTATGACACTGGTGTACAGTGTATACAGGGTATATTTAAGTAGTACCCAGTAATGTGGAAAATTTCAGTGATCATGTGGACAATGTTTATATTTTCCATGAAAGCAGCTAGAATCTGACATTGTCAAAAAATCCTCCCTTTCCCCACCCCTTACAAAAAAAAAAACAAAAAACCCACAATAAAAACACACACAAAAAACCCCCCAATCAACCGGAAACCACCCCCAAAAGCCCAAACTCTAAAATAACTGTTATCCTACCTAGGTAAGTTATTTTGCCTTTCAGTTAATCTACTCAGTTGCCTGCATATGAAATGTCATTTATTGGCATTGGACTAAATAATCTGTACTAGGTTAGGTCACTTTTTGTATTTCCTTTAAAACATTCACTAATCTCTAGACTCCTTGCAGAATACCTGCAGTTAAAGATTCCCTAAGTACCATTTTGTGGATTTGAGATTTCTCTGCTTTATTATCTCTATGCTCTGCTATGGAAATTAACATATTCAGTGTGTTAAGTTCTTGCAGTTTCTGCTGTAAATAGGAAATTTCTGAGTTTGTACCTCTATTCCACTAAGCCAGGCTGTCTATCCCTTCTTACTGAAAACTGAGGTAGGGAATTAATTTCAATTTTGAACCATTTTGTACATTTTCTTTACAAGGTAGTGTTTTCTTGAGCTTTTTCATTTACTTGGCTACCAAAAGTTTTAGTTACTGTTTTCTCTAGGTCATGAGTATAAAAAGCCAAATTTAAAGTGTCTAGGTACTCAATGTATGTTAGCATGCAAAATGGTAGTCAGTTTGATGAGGAGCTTGATTACCATTTAAGCATAAGTAAAGATCCAGTGCTTGACAAATATTAAGCACTTACCAAAAGCAATGATAGCATTTGTTGCTAAATTGTCTTAAAATATGTCTTTTCACTTTCTTGAGAATGTTCTAATAATCGTAATAATTTGTGGGTTTTCATGTAGCATAGTATTTTTTTACCATATGAACATGGATTTTTCTGGTAAACTCTGCTACTCTCTCTGTCCTTTGCTACTGTTTCTTGTTTTGCATTAATTATTCTAGTTTCTATGCCACCGTGCTCTTAGTTATTGATGTGGTTTTATTTGTCTTCTATTGGTTGTTACAATGCATGTTTTTTATTACTTCTGTTCTTGAATGTTTTCCCTTATTCATCAAGTTACTTTTTTTCTCTTGGGCTTGTTTGTGACATTACTCTTTGTTGCCTTAGTCCAAAGTAGTGTAAAGTTCTTGAATTCAAATATGTTCTTCCCTTTTCTCTCTGCAGTGTTTAACTATATAATAACCTCGAACTGTATCCCTTTGTATTTGATTAGTATGTGCGTTTGTTCCATCTGATAATTACAGACTATTATCTTCCCTATGTCAGTTTTAAAATACCTGTTGATACTGAACATCTCTTAAGAATTGCTTCAAAGTTATTTGTAATTTTATTCCATAAATTATAATTTCAGTATCTCACTCATAGTTTGCACTTTCTTATAGATGGAAGTGGCATTTCTTGCATGCAAGGTAAATGGTAGTTAGTAGTTAGATTTTCTTTTTTTGGTTATAATTGTATCAGGGAGCTCTGAGCAGCACTGTCTTAGGACTGCATAGAGCAAAAAGGATAAAATATGCTTTTTAATTATATTCTCACAAATTTCTCATTAGCTCTTCACAGAGAAGTGGGGAAACTTAAGCCATTTTGTTGGCATTGCTCTTGCTTTCCTTCAGCTGCACTGGAATAGCTGTCTTCCCTGTGCCCTCAGTCTGCCTAGATAATCAACACAAAGGTTTCTGTGATGGCTTTCAAAGAGGTGAAACGTGTGAAGTCTGCAAAAATCTCCTGGCCTTCTTGATCCTGAAGAAGATTTATTGATAGTACTGCAGTAACTGTGTTTGGAATGAACGAAGAGCAGGAGCCACAGGAATATGACATAGGGCATAGGTCTGCTTTGGGGACCCCATTATCATTCTCTCTGTGATATGCACATTTGTAGAGCAAACACTGTGGTTATTTCACTGGAGGCCTAAAACCTGTGTTAACATAAATCTAACACAAAGCCTACATTTAGCAGCTTTCAGGTAGGTTTTCCATAGTTTCAGGAAGAGAAAAAAAGGCCTTTGGTACTTTTCTTTAGATTGCATTTCTTTCAGTTCTTGAAAAATTATTGCAAAATGGTTTAGAGCCACCTTCATCTTACAAACTCATCAGTTTTCCAGCATATCGCTAGATATCTTGCTGATTACAAAGTATTACAAGGGACATTTTAATATAAACAATTTATTTTTCTAATTTGCTTTCTCAAGTGTTATACCTTACCTGTTTGAATATTACTGCATCTTTATCTTTAGCAAACATTCTGAATTAATAGCTCCACACGGATCACAGAGTAAAGGCATAGAGGGTAACATTACAACACAAGTTAAAAAGTTACTCAATGATTGTCAAATGTGGCTACATGACATTGCTGTGTTGATGTTTTGGTATGAATTGGCCAGTGGTTCTGATTTTCCTACAAGAAAAGTCATGTAATGTGATTCAAATCTTTTTCTGTTTGCAAGTAGTTAGACTGATGTGTATGGGAGCAGCATCACAGGGGGTACTGTGGAAGTACCAGAGATAAGGATAGGTCTTGGTATCCTCAGCAATTATGTGGGGTTTTTATCATCTGTGGGTTATTGTTCTGGTTTCAAACAATATAATGGCAGTTACAAAAAATTAATCATGCTACCCCATAAGCTTTTTATTTAAAATGAGCTTTAGACAATTTTCTTTTATACAGATGATTTTAGGTTTGCAGAATTCATATGTATGTTCACCTGACATGCTTACATTAAAGCTTCTAGTGAACAGTATGTTATAGTATATTGAGGCAGAATACTTAAGCAGCTGCAGATGTTAGCAACAAATATCTGTATACATTTGGGAAAAATGTTATATAAGGATGATGCTCCTTTAATTTGCATATTGTCACTGTATTGAATCTATGTGTCTTCTTATCTCTGCAGAAGAATTACATGAGAGCATCAATTTTGATGCAAAACAAGTGTCAGAAACAGATGATAGTGCTATGAACACCCAGACAAGGGATAAATCAAAGGAAGAAATCCAGTCAGAAAGAGCTGCTGTTTCCAGGGAAACCTGGATTAGCTTTGAAGACTTCTGTGTTTGTTTCCAGTAAGGAACAGAGGGTTTGGTTTTTACTCCATAAAATATACGGTAGAACAGTGTTAAAATGTGAAATGTGACTATAAATACTGTATAAATATCCTGCCTTTCAGGGTAGTCCCAAGGCCACTTTTTAGACCAGACTTAGTACTCTCCCTGTTGACAGAGAGTCTGTGGGTGCATCCCCACACTGTCTCTTGGGTATGTCCTCCAGCACACAGTAGAGAACACAACCACCAGCTTCATAAAGAATGTGTCAGACTGAAAGGTGGGTGGAAGATGGTAGGTCATGGGGCACATGGCCAGGAAGGTGCTCACATACCCAGCCCATTAGCCCCTGGGTCAGAAAGTATGTATCTGAATGACACAATCCTAAGGCAAAAAAAAAAAATGTTGAAATTTTCCATTGCCATCAGCATCACTCGGCTTGGTCAACTGGATGCTTTATTTATCTTCCTTTTCAGTATAAATCCAAGGCATTTTTACCTCTTCAAATATAAAAAAGCTAGTGTAATTGTATTGTTGTATCTTGAGTTTCTGTCTTTCAGAAGCCTGATACAATACAGATTCTTTAGAGGATGTGTCATTGCAGGGGGTGTGTGTGATTGTATCAGAGAAAATTCACCCAAGGTTTATTTTCATAAATAGTTTTCATTTAATAAATAAGCCGGTACTAGACTGTGCTTCTTCTCTAAGAGAGAATGTGTAGCTTCCATACCAAACAGCACTACAGGAACTTTAGGGATAAGAGATCACAGATGACTTTATATCTTGTTGAAGTTTGGCTGACTGATTTTAGCAATCCCCTAGTCCAGGAGGATATAGCCTTCAGAAGAAGAGAATCACAAGAAAAATAACTTCCTCAATTAAAGCTGAAGTAATTTATATTGCCCTTGGTTAAATCAAGGTCAGACAAAATTGCTGTCAGGAACCAAGTACGCTTCTGAAGGTGTTTTTTAATTAATTAGCAGATTAATAGAATATACAAAATAGTCTTCCTTACAGTGATACTTTATAGATAATTATTATAGTAATTTTCAGGTAAGCATGGAAGTTTTAGAGTAATATTAGCTTATTAACATCTATAGATTCACACTGGACAAATTAGAGGCTGAACCTTTGTGGAAAACTGTTAAAGAGCAGCAAAATTAGAAAGTAATGACAGCTGCTTTCTCTTAACATGAATTGAATTAACTTTTTATTAAACTGAAAGTGTTGAATGGTTTTTGAGAAATGGCTCAGAATTCTTTTTTATGATAGTAAAGTAGTATCTTATGCTTTGAAATAGATTTACCTGAAATATATAATTAATACTGAGACAATTTTCCCACATGTCTTTTTATTTTTATTTTATTTTCTCTGTAGGAGCTTGTATGTTTTCCACAAGCCACACACATATACTTATAATTATCAGAAGACATATTTTAAGGTATATTACTGTATTGAGTTTTTTACGTGCTTTTTAAAAATCTTTGTCAAAGTCTTACATAATCTAATAATACCTAGATAACCTAACTGATATTGGTCATCACAAAGAACTGCTATTACTTAAAAAATAATGCCCTCTAATTACTCCAGTCGAATAACAAAGATATTCTGGCAATTATTCAGAACCCAAATCAGTAGTCTGTGTAGCAAAGCCCTACATTTTCTTTTTATATGCTAAGTCCTTTAGGAACTTGCAAGTCTGTTACAAGGATTGGAAATACCTCTTGGTTACACTGAAATTACAGTATTTCTTTAAAACTACCATTAATTTGTGTTATCGACAGGTTATTCAATATGACTGAATATCCTGTTCCAGTCCTAGTTTTACATTGCAACCAAAGTGTAATTGTAGACTACTGAAATGTATACTCCAGGCATGAACTTTATGTAAAATCTTGTACTGAGAAGGTTAACTACATGAATTATGCTTCATAATTGTGGTATTCCTACCATTTCATACCTCTCTAATCACATAACAAAAAATATTCCCAGTCACTGCATGACATACTTCTGCAAGCCATAATCAGCATCAAGACTGTGAGCCTGTGTACTATTGTGCTGAAAAACTAACCTTTTGCTGTAAAACCAATCTGTGTTTTTTTTACATTGATACCAGCAAGGCATTTATATTATTAGGTAAATTCGGTAACAAAAGTATGAAAGAAGACTTTTCTATTATGCTATTAAGATAATAGTACTGATAATCCAGGTTACAAAAAAAAAAATGTATTGATATGACTCTTGAAGGATGTAGGAAGACGTATTAAACCAATTCTGAAGCCAAGAAGCTCATTCACCTTCAGATTTTGAAGAATTTCTAGGAACAGTAGAATCTTTCTATAGTTTCTAATATTGGCATAGGAATTACGTGTTAGAGTTGAGAGTGGAAAATGCTGCCTTTTTGTGGAAAAAAATCCCAGCATAATAAGGTAGTATTCATCACGTGTTACAAATTAAAAGGTTTTTATATCTTTAAAGTTTATTGTATTAATTCAAATCAGAACATAGCAGCACAAAACAAAATTGATGGTCTTCCATTGAATGTTATTTGGAGATTAGAACTACTAAATTGAGGTACATATAAAGAACAGATAAAAGCAGATATATTCTCATTCAATAAACTTTTCTGTTTCATTTTATTTCTTAACTGAACATTATGGTTTATACATGCAATATGAGGCTCTGGGTTAAATGACATGTCTGAAAATTGGAAGTAGTCACAGTACATGACTTACTTCCCATACAATGTCTAGGTTTGCAATATCAAAAATCTTAGTCATACTTTATAAAAGACCAGGTGGATAGCATTCAATGAAAATGAAAGATGAAAAAATGTCTGTTATTCTTTTTAGACTACTGATGACCGAACCTTCTATTATTTATCTGTGGACAGTCTGATGCCCATTGAAATCCTGGTTAGCTTTTCTGCATTAGTACAGTGGAACACTAATGGAGGTAGGGACCACAAAGAAAAGTATATGTTAATGTTGTATTTTCCCATATTTGAATATGCCTGTGTTGCTGTGTTTGTTTGGGGTGTATATTTTGGCACAGTTTGAGAATTTAGCATTAAAATGTCACATTGATTCTAGGGTATACACAAAGTAGTCAAGTGACACTTTCCTGTTATTTTACACTGATGATAAGTACCTTCTTGAAAGGATTCCTCCTTTTACTCTTTATTACAATTTACTGCGAGCATTCCATCAGTATATTTCTGGTATGGTTTTCCTCATTTTTTTAGGGATTTTTTTCCTACAAATTCCACTCTTGCAAGCTACTTTATGCCTTAGCTGATTGAAATGCAGTAAAATCAGCAATATGACCAGTTTGTTTTTGAAGTGATTTTTAAACTCGTGCACTGTAAGCTCTTAAGTAGATTTATAACTGGCATATTTCAAGATCCAATGGCTTCAATGGTTTAAATAAAAATCAGTTGTATTTTAGGGAAGTCATGGAGTGGCATGCAGATAAGCTAATGCATGTTATGACAATCAGCTTAAGTTAAGCAGACATTTAGACACTGGATACTTCTAGTGCATCTAGAGTGGAGCAGATAGAACCAGAAGAAAGATTAAAAAATGAAACTGGCCATCCTATTGAAATAATTAAGCTATAACATAAAGATAAGCTTTGTGTGGCTGCTTGATTCCTTTGTCTGTGGACAGAGTGGATTTTTATGGGGTTATAGAACAGCCTTGAGCAACTTAGAAGATTTCTGATTTATACATCCTCCTTATACATTCTTTTAACTATAATTTTCTAGTAAATAGTACAATGAAACTATATCCTGTACTACCTATACATTTTAAATGACCAGCTCTTTCCTCTGAACTGTTGAAACCTACGTGAAGACTTTAATGATGGGGAAGGAGATACAGATTCTGCATAAGTGTATTTGTCTCAATTTCACTGTTATTCCTCCCCCCAAATTTTACTTTCTTTTCCTAGATAAACAAGAATGCTCTAGTATTTCAAAAGGTGTGCTAATTGTTGAACATTTTTCTTGGAAATGTGTGACTCGTGGAAAACTTGTCCTAAAGATGCATACAGCTGCCACCAAAGCTACTGTGTTACATCTTCCTGTTGGGTATGTCTGAGGCTTCAGATTGTGGTATATCAAACTGGCTGATAGCTGGAGTGAGATAGAATTGCAAAATTACTATGAATTTAAAATGACTGCCAAAACATTCATAAAGATTTTAATTCTATTACTTAAGAACATTTAGCATAAAAAAATCACACTCGTCTTCTAAAAACTAAATGAAATCACCAATTCTTATTTAAAAAATGTTTCTAATTGAAGAGATGGTTTATGGAAGACCAAGAAAAAAAATAAAGAATCAGTATTTTTAGTGTAACTGTAAAAGAATGACAATGGCATTTTTAAAAAAATGCTGTTTTGATTTTTATTTTTTTTTTCTTGAATGTAGGCGAAACATATTGCTCTTCACAGTAAGTTCTCCCATAGGGCACCATATTCATCTGTGCAGCATGGTGCCATGTGTCTTTGGAGAAGAGGATGCTGTGATGCCTGGTCTTGAACAGGTATGCATAACCAGAACTAGTTAACATTGTGATTAAGGGTGTTTCTGACTATTTTAAGTGCTGTTGGATCCTCAGAGTTGTTATATTTAATGGTATAATATTCATTTCAATATTATGGATGGATATAGAGAAGGAATGTGCTTTACAGCACAGCAGGCACTGAAATGGATATTGCAATAATTTTCTTGCATAACTATGTAAGTAAACAATGGGTAGAATTTTGGTTTACAAAGAAGAGTAGTGTAAAATAGAATGTTAAAAATGCTGTTGTTGAAATGCTTATGTCAGAAGTAATGTATAAGCTCTCTTTTTGAGGCATGTGATACAAGTGATAGAACACATATACAGGTATTAATTATTATGAAATCGTACACCACAAGTAAAATAAACTGTCATACCAGTAAAGTAAAGTTTGTTTTGTCTCATGAGATCACATATTACTCACTGGGTCCCAGAGTAGCTTTTATACCTAAAATGAACAATTGATTCAGACAACTTTTCATAGCTAAGAGGCCCAGGGGAGTAATTACTACAGCTTTTGTTTTTGTTGCCTAAAATCCAGACAGATAGCACTTCCATCCATATTTTCAAGGTTTCTTTGGCAAGCTGTAGGCCCAAATACTTGCCATGGGTACTTTGGGGAGGAAGTATAGATTCTAGAGCAGAGTTGTGCCAAAATATTTTGGAAGGTGAGTGTAACAGCAAATTTATGTTGAAGTGTAGACTCTGGGTCCTAATAATAGGGCAGTAAAGTAGTTTATGCAAGTTTATTACATTTATTGTAGCAAAGAAGTTTAAATGTAAGAAGTTGGACCATTAAAAATGTCTTGTGGCTTTACTATCCCCTTGTTTTAAGATGGTGGGTGGAACACTGTTCCTCATGAAGAGAATAAAGCAAATTATATCCTGGGGTCTACTTTGCACCACCTGTTTTTTGAAGACAACAATTTCTCTGCAGAGTCTCATTTGCAGGAAAGTGCCCCTATTCTTGCAGAGAATTTCTGATGAAGATTAATGATGCTTTAGGCAGCATGTATTTGTTTTTTTCATCAAGATACAAATACTTGTCCCTCTTTTTATAATAGCAGGGATGCTGTGCCTTTCAGCTAACGGAAGCCTTTTTATCACTGCACTAGAAGGTCTCAATGTGAATCTTATTTTTTATTAAATATTCTAGGATTAATTATCCTTAAAAGATATATGGTGTGCTTGTATTGTTGTAAGCTTTTTATTTCAATAGCTAAAATGAGTGAATTTTTTGTATACTTTTGAATACCAGAGACGTAACTGATTTTACAGTTAATATAATTAATAAAAATTGCTTGTCTTAAGAAAAGTATTGTACTTCACAGAAAAGAAGGCTTTTATGCTGTCACAGCCTAGAAAGAAAACAAAAGAAAATCTTAAAGAAGTCTTTCTAACAATCATTGTTTTTCTTCTCTCTCCCTAGGAGAGCTACCGGTTTACAAAACAGGCTACAACTATCCTGGAAGCTATTGGAAATGTGATAAATAATTTCAGCAGTAAGCCTGAACTTTCTAAAGCCTTGAAGGAGTTGGAATTGGCACACTGTCCTCCTGGCCTTCATGGTACTGAAATGGCTGCAGAACACTTCAAGGTGAACAAATAACTATAATAAACACATATCTAAAGGCTACAGAAGCTGGATAACAGCTTAACGTTGTCATTACCCTTTTCAAATGAATGACTGTGTTTATAAAATGGATCTCCTGAGTGCTTCAAATGTGGCATTCATTATTAGTGTAAGCCCAAATGCCATAACTTGCAACTCTGTGCTACTTTTGTCTTCTTTTAATGTGAATTTTTAAAAATATGCACAGAATAGCACATTCCAATTTTGAGTCTCTAATTTTGCCAGTTTTGTTTAGCATACTTTGGGGCAGAAAGCATTGTCTTTATTTTATGACTTAATTTTGGCTTTAAAAAACACTACCTGTAGTGCAGAAAAGCCAGAATGGTCCCTCTATGTGCCTAATGTTGATGACACAGGAAGACATCATTACACCTTATATTACTGAAGACATTCGTGATGGTTTTTGACACTCAGAGTATTTCTGAGTTGTTTTTCTTGTTTGTTTGTTTGTTTAATGGTCTTTAGATATGTGATGATAAAGTTACACTTTACTGTAGTTCTCTGTACTGTAACTTTTCAATACTATAAAAAAGCAACAAGAAAAAAGGTATGTGAAAGTTATTAATTTTTTTATGTATATGGAAACTTTGATAAAACTGCTATTACTTGATTTGTCTAGAGTTAATACTTTTTATGTCCCAGGCTGACTTGCATCAAAATACTAGAAAGCTTATGAAGTTTGGACTATGTATTGAAGAAGACAGAATAGAAGAAAGGGCTTAACATTTTAATAATAGCTGATATTGAAAAGCAGAACACCTAAGCCAGTGCTTTTATACATGTGCTTGATAGCAGGCTCAAAACACCAAAATTAAGAAAATTCCAGGTGCACCGCTAATGAACTTGGCACTTTCATGACAAGTTCAACAGAAAAAATGAGTTTGACCTCTCTGGAATGGGAAACCCAAATTTTAAATTCATATTTTCTCATTAAACATGTGTAAAACTTTGGGACTTAAAGAAAAATTCAGTAGGTGTGAACATACATATCTCTTTCTCTCTCCTTTCAAGACCAGTGTATAGCTGTAAATAAACAGAAAACTAGAAATGAGATAAATGAAAGCCACTGAGCCAACAGTGATTCAAGAATGAGAATATGGAAATGATCTATCTTTAATACAAACAGTGAAAAAATATTCTGAGCGTAAGCCTGTATCTCATAGTCTTTCTCCATCAACCTCAACTGTTTCAAAAATAAGTTTTTATTACTATTACAATATATGTAACTTAGGATAAAATGTTTTCAGAAGCAGCAAAATCTGAAAATTTTTTAAAATTTTCAGTAAATTATTACTGTGCTAATCAATTCAAACTGTGAAACAAGCTCTGAAAAGCACACTAAAATTTCCATTTTCTGGAAGAAGGAAAGAGACTGGATTTCTGCTTTTTAAAGAGCATCGCTATGTTGAGGATAAAAATTAGGCTATCAATTTAGTCATATAAGCAGGACACCAAATATTCCCCTCTTTCCCATCAATATATTCCTATTTCTTCTTGTGGCACCACTTCCTAATTCAGTCAGCATGTCTATTTCATTCTTCATCTCTGTTACATCTAATTAGAATGCCAGTTGTCTTTATGGTGATTATAATGTGCTCTTCTGTTCACTGATATGAGACCATTGGCTCACTTCACATAAACTACTAAGGCAGTTTCAGGTGATAAAAACATAAGCTGTAGAATCAGTCCTATATTTAATAACCAGACATCAGAGGTTTTCTCCTGGTTGTCGGCCTGAAGCATTTTAGTCCTACTATTTGAGATAATTTTCAGGTTCTATATTTCTTAAAGATTTCATTTTTAGATGAAAAAAAGAACTAAGTAGTTTTGGAGACAATTATAAGAAGCAATATAAATCAGCTTTTAAAAACTGTCCATTCTTTGAATACTTGTCATCTTTTTTATTTTAGGTTTTCAATAGTGCATTTTGGTATTTGATAAAATACGTATCAGGCAGTGCAGCTCTTTACAGCTACAGATTTGCCTTCAGGTCCTTCACTTTGGATTTTAAAGACACTGAGCTTTTTAACGATGACAATTTGTCTTCAGGTACTGTACTGGTGTTGCTAATAGCTTCATATATATCTGCCTGTTCTTATTTTCAAGGAAGACAATCCTTCACTAATTTTGTGTTTTCTTGCCTCAGTAAGCATGACTTATTTCTTATGAGATGCATTATTTCTTATGAGAAGCATTCTACTGGTACACAACATGTCTGAAATTCATTTCAGAACACAAATGATCTTTTTCTTTGTTCCAAAAAATTCTGTTCATGTTTTCTTAATTTACAAGATTTATGAAGTTATCCTTCATCTTCCTTTAGTTCCATTTTTCAGTCTTCACAAGCATTAGTGAGCATCTAAAGATGCTTTTTTTTTTTCTCCTAATGTACTGCAGATCATGGCTTTTGTTCAAATTACCAGCTCAAAAGACCTTAAATGATTCAAATTAGTACCTTCATTGCAAATTCAGCAATTTCTTAGTGGTGGGTTGAAGTTTGTTTTGAAGGGGTGTTTGTGTTTTTATTGTTTACTTGCCTGTTTTTAACCTTGTTTAAGATATCAAAAATGGACTGGAAACTTGCTCAAGACCATAAACAACCTGCAGTGACTTGATTGTAATTTCCATCTGGGATTAGACCAGGTCGCCATAATTGGTCACTCCATTTTATATTACTCTGTCATGATATGCTTGTGTTTTCTGAAAGTGGTTATGCAGTTCATATTATTGAGTTCTGATCTGTTGAAGTGTGCTTGTACAACCTTTCAGAGTCACTTCATATTAAAAAGGCTTTCTGTGGTTTGGAAGTTAGAGAATAATGAGGAATGATGGTTTGGGAACAGACCCACATGTAACAGTATTTAAGTGATTACATTGAAATATTTGACAGCAATATTTTCTTAAGCTAGTTTGTTCTGTTTTTTCAAGTGACTCTATCTCTTTTCTCATCCTTTTTGGTTGTTGTTATTTGCTTTTGGAGCACTATTTCTTTTCTCTCATGCGGTCTCACTGCTTTAATTTCCTTAACCTTGTGGGTTCAGAACTGCCACTGCCTTCTTGTAGTGCAGACCCCCACACCCTCCCCCTAACCCTGGTGCTGATAGCTCCAGGATGCTAATTCTAGGCAAGGATGCCTTCAAAGAGCTCATTACTAACCTGTCAGAACCTACTAATTTTTGTTTCACTCCAGAACTCCTTGGTAACAGAAAGTCACAGTTAGATAAATAAACCCCCACTTTATCATAGATCTTATCCTTATTCCATGGCTCCTTTGCAAAGGTTGAATATAATGCTCTGAGCAACACTGGTGTTTAAATTATTACTTAATAAACTGATGAGGTTGAAACAGAAGCAATTAAAATCTTGTGAAGCTCTTTTAAGCTGTATTCAGAGTCAGGCTTTAATGTTATGAAATCATGTTGGTTTATATTTGGAACGGTATTTTGATATTACATTAGGACACTTGATTTTTAAAATGCAGTGCAATAGGTGCGTGTAACAAGAAGTATATATTCAATGATTTGCTACATCCTCTTCCTCTTCTTTCAGAGGGTTTTGAGAAGAGTTCCTGTAGTAGCTGGCAGAACCGAACTCCAACTTCTGAAGAAGAAGCAGCAGCTCTTAAACTTCAAGCCTTCTGGAGAGGGATTTATGTTAGGAAAATTGTGAACGGCAGAAAACCAGGTGTGTCCTTTACAAGTCCCAGAACTCACAGTCTGGTCTTTTGACATTTAGATTTCATATTTTTGTCATTTGAGTGTTATGTGAGTATTTCAACTCTTTTCTTCAAGTATATGTCTTTCTTATCTTCTTATTTATCACCACACTTCTGTCTTTAATTCTAGTATTTTCTTTACAGTGCTTTACTGTGGGTCTGGGTTTTTTTCAGTCATAATGTTCTCCTCCTCCTTTACCCTATTAGCTATGTTTTTTTCTATCTAACTTGTCATTATAGTAAGTGTTATTACTCCCCTCCCCTCCATCGTTTTTTTTCATGTTTTCCCTCTCCATTTCTGTCACTAATTGCTTATGCAGTAAAAAATTTCACCTAACTTTAGTCTTGAAAAGTTAGACAAAAGGTCTAAACTAGTTGCCTAAGTCTTCATCTGTATTTTATGGGTAGAAGTAGACACTTTCAGATGACAACATGTCCTGTCATCTGAGAGGTATCAAACATGGGTGAGATGAACTACCCGATGGAGCTGCCTGGTACATTTTAGCCACAGAGGTTGCCTGGGCACATATCTACTCATTCATAGTACCTGAAAAGAAAAGCTGCTGGGAGGCAACCAATGTATTCTTCAAGGACAGAGATCAGCTCATAGCCTACAAAATGTTATAGTGAGAAACCTGTAAATCAGAAAAAGTACTGATGACAGCATTTTTGATGTTTCAGGAGTGTAGAAAAGTACAAAGGTGATCATGAAGGGAATTTCCTTTGTCTAAGGAGAAATTAATTTTCAGCTCAGTGAGACTTCTTTAAAATTAAAAAAAAATCCCTAGTGATTCATAAGACAATTTACTTGCCTGAGTGGCATTTTTAATAAGTATTTGGCAGGTATATATTTAGAACAATATAACAGATGTTATATTTTTCTAACTTATTTTATTATTTTCAGGTACTAAAGAAAACACTGATGTCAAAGAAACCTTGCAAAAATTGTGGACTGTGATTGAGTTAGATTTTGAATACTGTGCTGTAACACTGTTAAGGTAATCATGTAATAAATTAATTTTTTATTGCTGCCAGTACCACAGAATTGCCATGAATTGATATTTCACAAAATAAATATGGTGAAAGAAGTACTAGTTTTAAAATTACAAAACTCTGTTGTAAAGCATGAGGTGTTCTTAGTAAGGACAGATATTCTGTTCTTTATTGTGTGCTCCTGACATGAGTAAAACTACAGCAAATCTGATTTTAGGTATCTACGTTACAGGTTTTTCTTACAGCTTGAGCTAGAACATTGCCTTTCTTTTGTATTTATTTTTTTTAATATCCTGTAGGCTGTTACATAATATAAGTCATACTGATTCCTTAGTTAAACATCTAGCCAGATGATTTAAAGAAGCATTTTGATACATGCTGGCTCTTAAAGGATTCCAGTTGACATTAGGAAGGTGATAGCTATGCTATTTAAATGTATTTTATATCAGTTTATATCAGAGGATTTGTTTGTAGCTCTTGAAGGAAAGTATTTGTATTTCTTGGTATATTCTTTCCCTACGATTTAATTGCAGCTTTTGCAAAGATATCTACTCCAATTTCAGGTGTTCCTTAAGTCCTTTTCAAGCATTCCCTTTGGGAGTCACATATTTATTTTCATTAACTCCTTCAAAAATCTCTGTGAGTCTTCAAACAACTGATCTAGCAGTAGGTCAATTCTGCCAGGGGTCAGAAGTGGCAATAATTATGAGTTGCCGGTATAAATCTTTAAAACCAGCAGTTTGAGGAACACGTATGAAGTATAATTTTATTTAGCGTCCAGTGTTTCTAATCCTAAAAACTTGTGTGTTGATGAGATCGGGACTTTGCAATCCTAGCCTTAGTTCCAAATGTTAGAGCTCAGTTCTAGGTTAACAGCATCTCTAAATCAGCCAAGATCAGAAGCAGTTGTTACCCTGCCTTCACACTTTTAAAACTCATGGGACTGATTCCTAGGGATTGTCCCAGGGAATACATGTGATGATTAAAATTATACTAATGTGATCTTAATCTTTTTAGCAGATGACATTTGCATTTAATACAACAGGTTAGCACCTTGTCTATTAAAGTAACATGCAGAAATTTTGTAAATTGGATACAGCTTTAAGATGAAAGCTTAAGATAAAAGAAATACAAGCTACGGTATATTATATTTATTTAAAAAATAAAAGAAAGAAAAAGTAATTTTTTTGTAGAAGCTATAACTTTATTTATTATTTCTTTAGGTTTTTCATTTATTTATTCATTTGAGAGTGAGGAGCTACTGGAGAAACATGAACAACACATTTTATAACACTGTTTTACATTCATGAATACAGCAGTGTTCATGGTTAGCACAAGTTAAAGTCAAGATATACATACCTGATTAGAATTAAATATTTATCTTTTCTTCTTTGCAGAGAAATGTTTAAAGGAAACTGTAAATCAATTGAAATGTTTCCTTGTTATGAAGATGAACGTTGTAAGGTCTGTTTTGATGACTATTCTGTTACTTATGCTGATCAGCCACCAAATGTGTGGTTTGTGGTTTTTAGGTGAGTTTAATACAGCTCTGTGTAACTATTATAGGGAAGTAATATTGATACACTGGACTTTACTAACCTGCTTCAAAAAAAATTTTATCTAAGTCTAATTTTCTTAAATCCTAACGTATGCTTCATGTTACACAATTAATTTTATATGTGAAAAGAATTTTAATATAATTTTTAATTTTTCTTTTTTAGAGAAGTATTTCTTGTTTCACAAGACATGCTTATAGTGCCAAAGGTGTACACCACTATACCTTCCTGTAGACTTCACGTTGTTGATAATGACACACTGGAAGAAATGCCACATGTCTTTTTCAAAGTGGCACCTCGTGTTTACCTCAAAAATAAGGTAAGTGCAAAGAGTGTTGGGAAAGTACAATTTTTAAAACAGTAACAGTTGCCCAAACTGTGTGGATGTTTTTAGTTTTGTCATACCACTCTACTTAGAAGTGCAACCTTATTTACTAGAAGTTTGAACAGAGACTATCATTGATCTTCTGATGTGATAAACTTTTTTATAGTGAAGCAATAGCTGTAATTTTCTTTCATATTTTTTACTCTTGATAAATGGCGCAATGTGATGTGCTACTCCGTGGCACTATGGTTGCTTGTATATGGTATCCATCTGACCAAATAATCTTCAAGAATCAAGGGCCAAACTAAAGATAGGGTTTGAACAGCCTTTTTATAAGTCATTCTTACAACAATTAAATTAATATGCATCTTCAACTGCTAATGATAATTGACAGCTTTAGATAAGTTCCTTCACAAAGCCTGTGTTATCTAAGAGGCATTAGTGTAAATTGCTTCTAAAAAAATAACTACCTTGTTAAATAATTTTACAGCTTCCCCTCCTCCAGCCTTTTTACCCTTAGACTAAAGAAGACAGAAAAACTGAATCCTGTAGCTTATTATTCTTGACTAAATAAAGCGTCTTTCACTATTGATTTTAATGCTATTTTCAGACTATTTCCCTAGCTTAAAATAATCTTGAATTCTTATTTTCTCTTCCTCTGAATTTCCAATCCTTCTTAGTTTGCAGTACTACATAACTAAAGATGTAAGTTCTCCATTCTACCATCCACATTACTAATAAAAGTACCTAAAAGAATCAGATTCTGGTTAGATCTTGGAAATCTCACTGATTTCATCCTGGTTTTCCAATAGGACTAATGATTATGTGCTTTATGGATGTGATAGTTCAACAGCCCCCCTAATTTCCTCATTCTAACAGCATTTCCTTAGGCTTTGAAGGATCATGGAGAATGGTTTGAGTTGGAAGGGACCCCAAAGATCATGCAGTTCCAGGCCCCCTGCATGGGCAGGGACACCTCCCACCAGACCAGGTTGCTCCAAGCCCCATCCAACCTGGCCCTTGAACACTTCCAGGGAGGGGGCAGCCACAACTTCTCTGTGCCAGTGTCTCACCTCCCTCATAATGAAGAATTTCTTCCTTATGTCTAAACTAAATCTACCCTCTTATAGTTTAAAGCCACATCCCCTTGTCCTGTCAATACATGCCCTTGTAAAAAGTCCCTCCCTAGCTTTCCTGTAGCCCCTCTTCAAGTGTATAGGCTATAAGGGCTCCCAGAGCCTTCTCTGGTCCAGAAGAATTTAGCCTGTTTTCTTCCCATTTGTAAATGGATCATTAATGTTTCAGTGGACCTTCAAAGGCTTTTGAAAGATCTATTGATATTCTGACAAGACATTATGCAATTATTATGAAACACAGATTACAGTGTGGTTTTTATGTTACCCTCCTTTTTAACAGTATTTTGTAAAAAACAGTCAATGATGTAATAAATTGAGCAAGAAATTATACAGTATGCATGAATTCCTTAATGTAAATATTAATGCAGAAAAAGTCTTTTTCCTCCATGGGTTTTTTTTGTTGTTGGCAGTGGTGGTGGTGGTTTTTTTAGCACAAGCCTAGGAGTTAGTTATTCTGCTTAAGAAATGCAAATCAGCAATTTACCAAAGAGCTGGAAAGAAATTCTGTCAACACATTATGTTGATCTGCTTCCGAAACACTCACGTTACACATTATTGTTCATTTCAGAATGACTGACAAAAAGGATAAAATCTGCAATAATGTCTGTGTTCTATCTGCAGACATTACAAGCTGGATAGCAACAAGCTACTCGTTTTGCATTATGCGGATCTTTTTTTTTTCTTTTTTTTTCTTTTTTTTTTTTTTTTTCAATAAATTACAAAAAAATGCAACTGGCTGGATGCAGGAATCGTAGCTTAGACTATAACAGAACTATATAGTTTTCTAGTAATAGGACTATAGTCCTCTTTGCTTATAACGATTGCTTTATTTCTAAGTATAACACAGACAAAAAGTGTGTTATGTGTAATCATTAGAGTGCATTTTGAGCAGTATTATTTCCAGGTGAAAATTACTTGTTTTCTTCTTTCAGAAAGGATACACATTTATGGCTGAAGCATCTACTGGTGATCAGCCCGTGGCAGCTGGAAGGTGGAAGCTCCGGCTCATAGGTTCTCACAGACCACTCCCCTTGCTCTCTCGTGAGGCTGTAAATGATGCCTATTCTGCTAGAGAAATTAAAGAGTATTACATACCCAATGACAAGAATGTAATGTTCAGGTAAATATTGAGAAAAGGGTGATTAATTTCATGCCTGACAGAAAAATACCTTATTTCTCCTTTCTTACAAGGAGTAAGGTATTAAACCAAATATATGAATTTTATGGGCTGTCAATATGCAATACCAGATTTAACATATAACTTACAGAAGTGGTATTTTCTGAAATAGTGCCACTGCTTAATGAAAAAAAGTCTTCTCTCTATGTCAGTTATTGAAATTGGGAGGGTAAATATGTATTAGAACTGAGATTTTGCTGGTTGGGAGGAGGCAAAGTTTATACATTTTATAACTTATTCAGATACAACTTTCAATAAGATCCAGAAATACAACACTTTCTGTTCTGATATGTCAAACCATTTTCCATCTCACAGCGTTTACAGAAAAGTTTATATCCACTGTATTTTAACATGAGGGTTCCTTTAGGAGAAAAAAAATAAGAAAAATGCGATCATTTAATTTTTTTCATCTTTTTTAATGTATTAAACTTCAGTAAAATGAGTTCATTCTAGTTGAGTCTTGAGTTCAGAACTGACCCTGACTAAATCAATATACCTAAGTTTTCATCCAAAGGACTACACAGTGCACCAAAACTTGACCTGTGCTTCGAGCTGATTTTGCTTATATATTGAAAGCTAGTTCTGAAACATTTTACCTTGATTCCTCACAATTTGTATCAATATTTTAAACCAACTTATTTTTCTCAGAATAGAGGTCTGTTCAACAAGAGGTAAGAGATTCAGTCTAATGAAGAAAGCATGTAAAGAAAATATCAGAAAGGCACTCAAGTTCTAGAAACTCTTTGAGTTTCTAGATTGTGGTTTTTTTCTCAGTCTGATGTTGCCTATCTTTAAAAAAAAGGATTTATAGACAGAAAGCAAATAGTATATAAAAGTATGATTCGGAACAAAAGCGTTATTTGAATTTCATCCTGAGATTCCAAATCTGCAATCTTTTCCCGCAGTATTTTAGGTTCATTAGTATAGCAGCTGCTATCAAAAGAGAATTCTCAACTTTAGAAAGCAATTTTTTTTCCCCTTGTTTTAAATTGCAACAGCTCCCTCACCTGGCTAGTCATGCTTTCCAGCACATTCTGGTAAAGATGGAGGGAAAATGTAAATCTGGATATTTGGTAAGGCAGTGAAAAAACCCAAATAAAGAGCAAGGTGTCCCAATTTGGGAGGAGCAGGATAAACCCGCCCCGGTCCTGCTTGGCTGTGTCTGCGCAGTGACCGGGTAGGGGTGAGTGGGTCAGGTGACCCCCATGGACCAATCACAGCGCTCCCGGCCCTGGGGCTGGGTGTGAAATGGCTCCTCAGGGAGCTGGGCCTGAGCCCTTGGGATGGGTGTTGGGGCGTTTGGGGTCTGTTTGTTATTGCTCCCTCTCCTCCTTCACCCTGGAGAAGGGTATGGTTCCCTGAGATGGGGTTATCTCCCCCTGCCTCCCCAAGTAGCATCGGCTTGGCTGCTTCAAGGCTCTTGTGGATTGTCACCGGGACCCTGGGCTTGGGCTCCCCCATCTACTGCCAAGTTCAGTTTGGGGCCGTTCTGGTGGGGAAATAATTACCAATTGCGGAGCGTGGGTTTCGTATTTACATATCTGTCTTTATTTGTAAACGATTCATCATTATTTACATTAATTCACTAAACCTGTTCTAGTTTATTTCAAACCTTAAAGTCTTTCTCCCTTATGGCTCTTTTTATCTTCCCCTGGGAGAGTAGTGGGACCACAACAGGGAGTGTCTGGCACCCAATTATTGGCTGAAACAGACACAAGACCACACCTTTTCTGCAGCAGCACTTTACTTTGATCGTAGATTCATTGCAATAAACTTTACTACATGAAGAGTTGCCCATTAGCTTGCAGGAGAACTGTTGACTACAGACTCAATTGCAAGTGGTCTCTCACGGGTCAGCACAAGACTTAGATGTTTTCTTAAAAAAAATGATCTGGCATAGTTGATTCTTTATTTTTTTTTTTTCCTCTAGGTATTCTGTGAAAGTCACAATGCCACATGTTGCTACAGTGCAGGTACAAACCTCTAAATCAGATGTATTCATTAAACTACAAATCCTAGATAATAATGAAGAAGTTGTGAGTGTCACTGGAAAGGGCCATGCACTCATCCCTGCCTTTAACTTCCTGAGTAATGAAACATTTTTGAGTTCCCAGTGTAAGTATTGTATTCGGTATTTAATAATTTATTCATTGAACAGCATGCATTCTTACAGTAACTTCAGGTAGTCATAGCAAATATTTTTTCCTACTTTTTCCAGGTATCTGTCATTGCTTTGTGATTTAGTGAAATCAGTTATATTTTTGAGTAACGAACAGGAGACCTCAGCAATGAGGAAAGGTACCTAAAAGGACTGATTGAAATAAGGTGTCCAGCCTTACTTTTTTCATCTGCTTTCTGGTTCTGTTTTGTAACTGAGAAGAAGATTTTTGTGGATAATTGAAATAGCTTCTTAGTCCTGAAAATCTTATGCATATGCTTGCCTTGTCCTTGAAAAGTGAAGTGTTTTTTTTTCAAGATCTTGCCTTTAGCTGTTGGATCTTAAAGTTCGAAAAAATTTGACTGGTAGGAAACTGATATATAGATTGTAGGACATGGTAGTTAATTTACAGATTACACAGGACCTAATGGTTTAATGTACCATCTTGAGTATCGTTCCTTTTAGCAAAAGTACATGGTTTATTGGCTTCTCATCTGTTATAGCAGCCCCAGTGCTCAAGGCAAAAGACTCAGGGATAAGAAAATATCCCTGATATTATATTAGCCATAAGAAAAGTTCCTTATTTTTGACTTTGCCTCTACTACAGCTTCACAATGATATTCATGGATATAGAATGCACTGAAGGAAGAGCTACTTGCCCCAGACTTGCAAAGCTCATAAGCTCTTATTTTGCTATCCTAAATTCTTTATAACAGTTGAAATATTGAAAAAAGAAATATCCTTTATGAGAATATGTGAATTTAAACAAAGCTTATTTTGAGACTTTTATTTGAAAGTTCAGCAAATTCCTCACTTGGGTTTTTTTGGCTGAACAGTTAAATCTGAGCTTATTTCTGTAAATTCTTTTTTTTCTTCTTCTTCTTTTGTAAGTTTTATTGCCATACATTACTTTCAGTCTTGTCGGCTCAGCTCTTTTTTTAAAGGTGAGTTCCAGGGTGTGTTGAAAAGTCACCTTTTGTAAGTATGCTAAAATTAATATGGTTTTTTTGGTCAAATTACTTTGAAACTAGTGATTGCACCTATCCAGCTGGCACCAGTTAAAACTTTCTCTCTGTTTCTGAATCAACTGTCTACCCAAGCCTGGCAGCATATAAATGATGTGGGGAAGGGCAAGGGAGGAAAGGAAAATGAAGCCAAACTCTTCTCAGTGGTGCCCAGTTACAAGACACAATGGCAAGGGGCACAAACTCAAAGAAAGAAATAAATGTAAGGTGATTAGAAAAGGTGATTTGGAGGAAAGTGTTTGGTTTGGTTTGGTTTGGCTTGTTTAGTATTTAGTCTTATGGCATCAAACATCAGAATAGGCTGCCCAGAGAGGTTTTGAAGTTTTCACCTTGGACGTAATCAAAACCCAACTGGCCATGGCCATGAGCAACCTGTCCTAACTAACCTGTCCCCCCTTTTAGCAGTGGGGCTGAACTAAATGATCTCCAGAGGTGATTTCCTTCTGCCAGCTGTCCAGCTTCTGCCAGGACCACTCATGCTCCTGTCATCCTGTGATATCAGTTAGTAGTTAAAACTTGTGTTGGGAGTTTTTTTCTTAATGATACATGAACATTCCAGTTGCCTTGGATGTGCTGTCCAACTAAATGTATTCATTTAATCCCAGACTTAATAGCATTCAGCTTGGGATTGTGGCAAAGCTCTGTGATCATCCCCCTCTGATGTAGTGAGATACCTGCCTACACCTTCTGGAGGGCAGAGTTAGGTTATCCAGGCATCCTCCTCTTGCTTCACTTCCAGGCTTTCAAAAGTTAGAGTTCTGCCAAACTCAATTCTGAAGAGCTCCTGTCAGGATATCAGCTATTTGCTACAGGCCTTTTTTGTTTGTTTGTTCGAAAATATTACAGATGGGCTGCTAAAGAAGCTAAAAAAAAAATGAAATGAGAATTTTGAAGTGGTGTTGATTTTACTGTTCAGAAGCAATAACTACAGCTTAATGAAGTACGTAAGTCTAAGGCATATTTTTCACAGTTGTCACTGTAGTGGTCAGGTAATTTTTAATAAAAATGAAGTACCTTTTACCTACTTCCATTGCACTTCTTACATGTAATACGTTTTACATGATGCTGTTGTGCCATCTTCCACAATCTTAATTTGTCCCCCTTTTTTCTATACACTTCACTTTTAATCAAACTATTTGTTTTATTTGTAAGATTATATGCTATTTTGGATTTTTCATTCTATATGTGGGTTTCATTTTGAAAATGTATATTCATCATAGGCATTACAATTTTGCATAAGTAAAACAGCTGTTTAAAAGCAAGTAAGTCAAGCTATTTACTCACCATGGACACTGCTGTACATTAATACTGTAAGATACTTAAGTCTTTGGTCTTTTTATGGAGACTTTAAAACAGTAAATCTTCTGTAATTCAGTCAATCAATCTTTTCCTGTTTGAGCATATTCAGGACCTGAGGAAAAGACAAATTGTCCACATACCGGATTATGACTATGGTAAGGCCCAAAATGGCATCTTATTTCATATGCTCGCCTTCACTGTTTTTTACTGTGCAGTTTTCTAATAATGATCCTTTAGAAAATTTTTTAACCTAAATTTCCAATGCTGTGTCAGAAAAACAGCTGATTTAATCATGTTTATGAAACATTTTGATTTTTGTCTCAGCTGCACCTTGTTATTACCATAAATGTAAAATGAGTACAGAGAGCGTGCTCTTCAAGTGTAATTCATCAGTTGACAATGTTATGATTTTAAAGGAGGCAACGGAGAAGCTGTCATGATTCTCTGACTGAGTTGCCAAGATAATCAGTAGTTATTTTTGGCTACTCTTTTTGGAATGTGGGAATGGATTAGTAAATACACTAAACTGGAGGAAATAGTAGCAGAACAGCTATAAGATAGCTCAGATCAGGGCATGTGTCACAAATCCTTGAAAGAAATTGCCATGTTACCCTCAGAAAAGTGAAGAAGAAACTTTCTCTCAGGAAACTGTCTTATTGGCAAAGATCATAGTCTGAAAACTGAAATAAGTGAAATGATACAGTCAGGTGAAGGAGAAGTGAAATGGGTTCCAGCAGCAGCTGGAAGGGAGGGGATGGGGCAGAATGAGTGAAACATTTTGTCTTCACCAAAGTAGCAGTGGACATAGATGAGAAGAACTTTTCAAAATATCCCCAGAAGTCTCTCACACACACACGTTAAACTCTTGTCTCTTATGTGCTGTGATACAAGTACATTTTACCACTTCAAAATTTTGATCCATTGTGAATCATTCAATGAAGTATCTGTTATATTAACCTGACAAAAAATAGGAGGGCTGTCCTACTGGATTCTGAGTGGCAGAGCTGGTGAATTCTAACTGAAAAAAAGCAGTGATGAAAGGCACTTCCTTTCAAAAGGAATATAAAAAAGTTTCTGGAAGTGGCAAACTGACTGTAAAAGATGTGTTATGATTTTAGACCATATTCCAAGGTGAAATGGCTACTCCAATGCCATTTAAATGTGTCCAATTGTATAGAGAGCTCTCATTTGGAAGGAATGATTCTGAAGCTGTCACTTTTTTTTTTTTTTTACTATTATTTTTACAATACTAGGCTAGGTGGCCTTAACACTGAAGTTCTTTTTCTATTTGTATTCATCCTGTATGTCACAGAGACTTTTTGTGAAAGTATTGCAGATCTTTAAGAGCATTCAAACTTAATGAAAAGATTATGAAATGTACTCAGTGTAACCAATATGAGAGTATCTTATGACCCAACCTTCTGAGTGTCTAGGTGCAATTTATAGCATTGTCAAAGCATGTTTTTTTGCTGCTGTCAAAACTATTAGGGAATTGTGGCGTGTACAATAACAATATGGGAACCCCCATGAATACTGATGACAAGCTCAAGTAGGGATTTGTACAATCAACATTCATGACAAGACTTATACTGTCAGTATCCAGATGTTCTCTAAAAAATTGTGTTTTCACAGAGTAGGAATAATCAGAAACCAATGATATAATATCCCCACCAAACTTGTTAGTTAAGCAAATGCAGTCTTCACATTTGAGACTTATTAAGTATCGTGCATGTTCTACGTCTCATAGAATTGATCCCTGTGTTGACAGAAGTATTCTTAAATGAAATTGTTGTTTAAGCATCACCAATAAAACATTATGCCCCTTTCCCATTCACAATCTGTTAAATCATACCCAGTCCAGCTGTTTTAGAAATGTATTTTATAGCTCATACACTAAATTAAATAATTTCTTAAAAAACGTATTTACCTATTCTGAGAAGTAGCAGTGACTTGGACCTTGAACACTCACTTCCCAGTAAAGGAGTTGCATATTGCCACGGTGCAAGCACAAATTCTTTTGTTTATACAAGCACAGCATCCTGTAGCACAGATGGACAAGTGAATGCCCATAATCCTTTTATCTTCCGTAGTAGTGGTCGATACAATCCAGTCTCATAGTATCAAAATATAACTTAGATTTTTGTTTCAATCTGGAGCCAAAGTAGGTACAAGTTCCTTTTGTCTTTGCTCTGGAAAATTGACTGTTATAGATCTGCAGTGAGAATTGGTGTCACAGCCCCACCTGGTGACTCTTTCTAGAACTGTTATTTTGGTTGTGTGTCTATTTTTGTGACCTTTTCCAAGTCATCATTCTGGACAGAGCAGAATGAGTCTTACGGAGGATTCCGCCATTCTGTTCTGGGTTATCTTCATGTCATAATCATCCGATGATCCTTTGTGGAATTCTTTAATACTTATCCTCTCAAATTTAGAGAATTAAGAGGAGGATAATGAGGCATTTCATAAAAGCTTATTATAGCCTAAAACTCACAGCCTGCATTTAAACCTACCTGCCTTGATAGGCAGAGGTGAATTCCTTCAGAGGTCAGTGCTCTAGAGCTCGGAAACCAGACCTTCTGGAGAGGAGATCACCTATTTGAGAACTACAGGAAGGAGCACATTTGGTTGGTCTCACTGATGTAAAGCTACCTTTTTTGTAAATTAGTTGAACTACAGTGCTCAGACAGGCATAGAAGATGATTCCTGAATAGAAACTCTCATGGAAATATTGCAAATATTTCCCTAAATGCAAGTTACCCAATTGGAAAATATCTGTATGCAGAGTTATTATTCTGTTTGAAATCTAAATTGTTTTTTTGCAGCAGGTTTTCACACAGATGTTAAAGAGCATGCAAGACTCTGATCTCTGAATAATATTTCTTCCTCAGCCAAATGCCCTTCTGCTGAGTGAAAGCCTCATGATTTTGGTTCCTTCTAATGAAAGACATAATGTAACTGCTGTGAGTTATGCCTTTCACTTTCACAGAATAGGAAGCTAATTGATACCTGGAAAGCTCAGAAGCCTCTGTTTGAGTGAGAAACTATTCCACAGATAAATGCTTTCCTAGGTGTATCTTATAAAGAACAACACAGACTTGCATAACTCAAAAAAAAAAAAAAAAAAAAAAAAAAGGGGGGGGGGGGGTAGAAGAAGTATTGTCTTCATTCAAGTTCCTTTCACAAATCTTGCCACAGAGACAGAAACAGGGATAGCTCAGGTGCTAAATATTCTGAATGCCATGCAGAAGAGCTTGTCACTAGGAGTTTGAGACATCTTGAAGAAACCAGCTCCGCAAGGTATTGGTTTCATTTCCTGACTTTTACTGATTTTCTTAGGAAAAAGGGTACACTGTCTAATGAAGAGAAAAGATGGGATAGCAAGTGTTCCTTGGCCTTTGACTTCCATAAGAAACAGTATTTCCTGGCTCCCTTTGAGTTTCTAGTGGGACACTTAACCTTTTATTTGGCTTTTATACACAGACACACCAGGTCTAAGATTTGCTGAATCTGATCTAATAGTTCTGTCAGCTCTTCTAAACTTCCCTGGATATTTTGTCATCATCACACATGAAAGTGTACATTTTTATTTTATATTGAAGTGTTTCAATGATACAGTGTCATCCTTTGCTTCTACAATGAACCTTGGAAAGATTCAAGTGTTCTGTCCTCAGTGAAGTCTAAGAGATCTCTCTCCCAGCTGATAGTCCAAGTGCTGTTAGTGTAACACAGGTGAAGTTGCTTCCCCAGAGGCATTATTTCTGCCCTTAATTCAGTCTTGTAGGAGATACTCCCTTTTAGAATACTTTCTCTGTAGATGTTCAGGCAAGATAATATCATAGGTGCCATAGCATTAGAAGCTAAAGCAAGTTTAGGTTTTCTGGGTTAATTACTACTGCTACAGCTCTTCTTTAGTACATCTCTGCTTTCACATTAATTCCTTCCTTTGAAAACAATGAAAAAATGTAAATAACAGACAATGAAGGATACTTTATAGCTCTTTGCAAGATTTCTTCAAACTTTAATTTCTTCAAACTTCAGTCAACTATGATCTTTGTGTCAGGTTGACATAAGACTTCTCTAGGGGTAGGAGTTGCCAGAACTGTGGCCAGCACACCTCTCTCCCCCTTCCAAAGGTGCATACAATTTATTGAGTGAGGCTTGCTCCACAGAGATCCCATCACCCTGGCTGCAAGGCTGCTGTGTTATGCACTATATAGCATGTTGCTGTGGTGGTCAGTGCAAGAGAGATGTGAGGTTCTGGGGGAAAAAATTATGCACTTTATAGACAGCAACAACAGTTATATATACAGTGTTTCAAATTTCTCATTATTTACTTTGAGGAGATTTGTGATTTGAATGCAGAATGAAATTAGGATAATACTTGGAATAAGCTTAATTTTAATTGGTACCTTGTGGGCATAATACAGCATGATAAAACTGACTATGCTAATTCTTCTTTCCTGTGGTTTCTGGAGGCATCTGTCTATCTCATACCAATAACTCATAGCATTTCTGGAAATTGACACTGACATTTCTTATCATCTTGCAGCAAGCAAAACCCAAATCAATCAACGCAGCACAAAGAAGGATTCAGAGCCTGGAGGAACCAGAAGAAAAAGTGTTGTTAGTTTTTCAAAGGATAACAAAGCTTCTTTGAAGCCAGTACTTTTAGAAGAAGGTCTACCTGTATTAGATGAATCTTTCCTCCTGGAAAACTCTCAAAATAGTGATCAAAGTCCACAAGAAGTAAGAGATTCCAAATCAGCGAGACTTGGGGGGGTTGAGGGAAGGAGAGGAGTGGGGAATAGAAAAAAAAAATAATAGAACAAATGGTTATTGATAATTGAACATTGAATCCAAAATTGAGATTGTTGTTAGCTTCTGAATGAGGCTAAGGAGAAATAATAATGTGCATGTATTTTCCATATCCAATTAAAATGTAACTTTCAGCTAAGGGCCAAAAGTTACTGGTAATGAAAGTAAACTTCAGATGCTTCAATGTGAGTTGTCTTTGAAATATAATGTTAGAGAAGGCCATCTTTAATAATTTTAATAAACACCTCTGGCCAGCCAGCTGAAAGCTTCAGTAAGACACACATTGCAGCTGCTACTTTATCTGAGTTTCTCAGAAATGTCAAAATCATAAATTTTTCTTAACTTCACCTAGTCTTATTTGTTTAAATTACTTTCTAAAGCAGTGCATGTTTCTCTGTCTCCAGATGTTTAACTGCTGTGATTTTTCCTGATAGAGTTCAGTTGCAACAAAATACTCCAAGGGATAAAACAGTAAATAAAACAGAAAAAAATAAATTCCAGCACTGTTCCTTTAACTCAGAACTGGCTTTAGAATATAGAAAACAATTTTTTAAGTGTTTTGGAATAATTTCCTGTTCAGTGTAGAAAATTTACAATTATCTGATCCTGTCACCTTCATCTGAAAGTGAGTCAGTATCAAGTGCTAGTATTAATGCTAAAGGCCCTGTTGTAGGCCTTACAATAAAAAAAAGAAAAAGTGTTTTAGCACATGGCATACCCAGGAAAGTTACATGGAAATCTTAAAGGCATGTAGCTCCTTATTGTATCTCAGTTTAGCACCACTTGATAAACACATGAGTAATTGTTTAATTTCACCGGAATTAAAATCTATGGGATTAACACTAATTTTTTAAGCTTCTTGTGCATACTGTAATGTGCAAGCTTGTAAGTTAATTATATGCTTTGTGTGCTGAGTTCAGTAGGCAGTTTACTTACCTACAGAACTTTTGAATGTTTGATATAATTGTTGTGTTTTCAGCATGTTAACATATTGCATTTTCCTTCACAGACTCACAAGTATATCATACAAGCTTTGGTGCTATTTAATAGTTGGCCACTTACTGAGAGTCAGTCTCTGTTTGTTCAGGCACTGGAAGAAATGGAGAAAAATAAAATCAAAGGTAGGTTTGATTTAAGTATGTATTTAGTCAAATGCTAATATTACGGATTTTTTTAAAAAAATGTTACATTGCTATGAGCCAAGACAATATGACATTTTTCTTTTAATCACTGCCTGAGTAAAATTATTAAGCAACCTGCCTAGGTGAAATTATTAAGCACTCATTCTTCTGTGGTTCACAGAACTCAAGTTTGATTGCATGATCAGTTCACAAATTATAAAGAAATGAGAGAATACTCTGCAAAACTCAGCTGAACTTTGTAGAGCTCAACTCTAATTAGGTAGGGATCTGAAACAATTGTGGAATTATGACTACTTCTGCAGGCAGATAGCAATGAAATGTAATACAAAGGCACAGTGCCCTGACAAATTATGTCCAAACATGGAAGTTTCTTGTGAAACTAGAGAAATATGCCTGCTTATAATTTAAGAAAATTCAGTGCCAAGACATGGAAAAAGGCCCCTTTTGGGATATGTATTAATTCTATAATGCTGGGAGAAAAATTTAAGAAGGTGGCAAGGCTGGGAAAGGCCCCAAGGACAGCCAGTGTATTCAAGCTAGGAAGAGGGCAGAGAAATACCAGAAACTTGTGGGTTTTTACAGATTCTTTTAGCATTTCTTGTTAACAGAAAAAAAAAAAGACAAAACCAACTCCTGCTAAGAGCAGTTAGAATACTAGTCAGTGTCATAGGGAAAAGTCTTGTATTTGCTTCTCCTTTTACCACTGTGGCTGACACAGAATGACACAGATTATTAAGTATGTTAAAGGAAAAATTACCATGCTAGATCCAATAGCCTGAGAAGCGAGGCTGCTGCCACTCCACTTCCCCAGGTCCAGCCATTAGCCAGGCTGGAGGTGTAGCCTTAGCAGGCACATGTACACAGAACACATATACACATATACATATACACAGATCACAGGCAGACAGTCCGTGCCTCACACACAAACAGCACCTCATCTTTCCTCTCTTTGTCTGGACAGAATGGAAGTTCACTAAGGAGACTGTATATGTTAAATAGATAGATAGATAGATAGATAGATGGATTCTTCCAGCAGTTGAATTTGGTCCCCAAGTATGCCCAGTAGCTGACCCCTGGATCCCATATGAGCTCCTGAAGCTGCAGACCTATACCAGCTGCTGGTGCAGTCCATCACACACACACACACACACACACACACACACACACACACACACACACACAGATGCAGCTGATTCTCTTGTGCTCTTGCCTTTGGATTGCTGCAGAACATAAAATATTACTTTCCACCATTCAGTAAATTATGCATATCATTAATATTGAAGTTCTGTAACTCAGTTTTTAAAAATGAGACAAGGGGACTTTTTTGCATTATCCTTCCTCATATAGATACATTTACTAATACCCTTAAATTTTCTTAGAAATATTTTATCTTTAATTTACCAGCAGTGTATCTCACTAACTCTGGTTACATATTTCTTTTTAAATGTCTGGTTGGTTGTTTTTTCTTTTTTCATTTCTATTACCCTCGACTGAACATTTCTTGCTTTTAACAAGAACATTTGAGATTTTTGCAGCCTTTTTTCAGCAACTATTACAGAACTTTACAAAGATGAAACTTTTTGGGTTACTATAGTCTCTAGTCACTTTTAGTAATATTTGAGGAACTATGCCATTTAGCCTTAAAGGTCTGTACCCAGTTTTTTTATTAGTGCACTTAGTTTGTTGCATTTTTCACAGAATCATCTTTTCTTCCCAGATGACTCGATTTGTTCTTCTCATTTTTCCTTTAATGAAAGACTGCTTCTTACCATATACATCATATTGGATTGTCTTATCCTTCCTTATGGGTCACCTACATACTAACAGCATGCATTTAGCACACCAGTCATGCTCCTGGTGTGTACCCTTTCATACAGCTATAGCCATGGTCTGTAAAACTGCAGGTCAAAGGAGGTCACTTGATCTCTAAATTTCTTCACTAATTCTCAGCTGTTATTACTGAAGCTTGTCAACATCATGAGTAGTCTTGTGTTTAGTTCAAGACTGCAATATTCCAGTTCATAGCTTCACCTCTCCTTGTTAACCAAATGCTGTGGCTCATTTCCAGCCTACCAGTCTCAAGCCATAGCCAGTGATAATGAGCACTTTTCTTTTAGGATTCTTTTCAAATGTTTGATTTCTGTGTACTTTCATAATTTGTGCCCTTTCAAAGTAACCCAAATCCATTTCACAATTCATATTAGCTGAGTGTTTCTGTTTATACAGGGATACCAACAGTTGCCAAGACTACAACAGTTAAAAAACAGCATATATTATAAATTTGAAACACCAACAATTTCTATATTTACTACTTAGCTTTTATTTATTAACAGCACTATTTATCTGGAGGCCTTACTATAAGGACAATATTTGAAAAAAACATTTAATCTTTGAATCTTTTTCTGATTGTGAACCAGTCTTAAAGCAATTTGAAAGCTGAGCTTTATGGTTTAAAGCTGCCAACACCATCTGTCAAACATACAATTTATATAATAGCAGTTTTGGCATGTAACCAAAAAGGCGTCTTCTCACCATATGATTTTTAAGAAAACTGCAGTAAGCCAGGTGGAAAATTCTTGCAGCAGGTTTGCACCATTTCAGGTATCACTTTTTCATGTAAGACAACAGTGCCATCTAGAGTTAGTTTTATATTAAAAATAATTTTCTTCATTCTCTCTGTATTTTACATGTGGAGAAGCATTTTCTTGGCTTTGGCCTTGGGAAAAGCCCCGAAGAGCTATTCACATGTGCCTTAGAGTCAGAGTGGGCTGCATCCTGCATTGCCAAACTGCAGCCAGTGCCCTACAGGTGCTCCCAGTGTGAGATCCTAAAACTGGGGCGACGACCCAGGCAGTAGAGGGAAGGAGGAGGGTTAGGGGAACCTGGGCAGTGCAGTGAAATTCTAGCTAGGAGAATGCAACTGAATCCTGTACTGAGCCTCTGTATCAGGAATTAAAGCACAAGACCTCATTTTAACCCGGTTGTTTCAGATGCCTGTTTGTTCTTCCCAGTGTATGCAGTACTTCCAGAGCAATAAAATCTTAACATTCATATGTGTAATTTATAGAAGCCAGACATAGCTTGTGGTGTCCCAGGACAGAGAAAGTCTTTTTCTGATATTACTTATCTAATTACTCTGAATGTCTCTTGAGTGTTTGTATAAACAATAAATAATTGATCTTTCAAATTAATAATTCACTGTATAATGCATGTACACCAGCCTGATTTATGGTGATAATATGTTATAATAATGTGCAATTAAATGGAAAGCCATTTATGTAATGACACTATTAACTTCAAATGCTGTCATCACTATTTATTTTGTGTTTGCATTTCCTCTGGAATTGTTTTAGTATCTTCAAAATTTGTGGAGACCACTTCAGTTTTTGCTTTCGTTCTGTAATGCGTGCTTTGGTAGCACTGAATCAATTTATGATTACCACTTCGGTGCTATTGAACATTATTTAAATAGCATGAGGAGATATTATACATAAACACATGTATACTGTATGATGTAATACATATATATATTTGTGTGTGTAGTTATATGCCTATTATAAATATGTTTCCATATATTTAATATTTACAGTTTTACATATTCATATAACCTCAACCACCTCCTTGCATGTCTGATCCAAAGCCTCCTTAAAGGCAATGAAATATCTTCAGTGGACTTAGGATCAAATCATGCAGCACAGTCATTTGTCCTCATAGCAATAAGTGAAAAGTACCTTATTATTGTCAGATTGTATAACAGTCATTATTTTTTTCTTTTTTTTTCTTTTTTTCTTGCTTTCTCTTTTTTTCTCTTTCTCTTTTTCTTCTTTTCTCTTTTTTTCTTTTTCCTTTTTTTCTTTTTCTTTTTCTTTTTTCCTTTCTTCTCTTTCTTTTTTTTTTTTCTCTATTCTTTTTTTTTTTTTTTAAGAGAAATCCCATTTTATTGTACTGACTAGGTTTTCAGCATTTGGTACAATATTTCTAGCAGTATGAAGGTGGAGAGAAACAGGGATTTCATACTTATATTTTTAATCTTTCTCATAGTGTTGTGAGTGCATTCCAAGTTGTTTCAATTGACATGTTCCTTACGGTCTCAAAGCTCTATACTATTACAGGCTTCCTTTGATGAGAATATGACAAGCAAAATTCTTGTTAAGAGATCCCACCAAAACCAGATCAGAACATCTTTAATTTAAAAATATAGCATACATATAGCGTACATGTGTTCTGATAAAATAATTTACCCAAAATGTCCTCAGATATTTCTGAGAATAATAATTTTGAATTTCTTAAACATGCATCAGATCTTACATATCTTTCGTTGCCTTAATATCCTTGCAATTTTTGTGGGGCATATCTTCCCTTCTGCTTTTTACACTTTCAAGCTTCCAAGAACATGAGCCAGTGAGAAAATTGCCTTTACCTACTCTGAGCTTGTTACCTGCCTGGTGCATAACACTGACAGAGACTGTATGAGACTATGTAAGAGAGATGAGAGTCAGATCATGATCAGTCTCAAAGTTAAGCCCTGAGTTAAGTACTGTTTAGGCCATATAAGGCTGTAACAGTATGTCCACCTTGTAAGTCTTTTTTTAAAAGTTGCTTTGACCCCTAATTCTTTGTTGTTCCAACACTAAATGTTAGTGTAATACTAGAAAGTGTCAACTAATTAACTGAGTTTTCTTTATCTTCCTATGTGGCTGTTTTGTGCTGTTATTCCACCCTGGATATAACATGGGGAAATGTATTTATGGATGACAATGGTATCTTCTAATTCATCATGTATGGTAACATACATCCCAATAGAAAGTGAACAAAAGCTTGAGGAGCGTCGCCTTTCCTCAGGGCTCAGTAGTTATGAAGGGCAAAAGTCTGCAAGTGTTCCTAAACAAACAAAAAAACCAAAAGATAAAGCATCTGAGAAGTCAGAAAAAGACAAGTCCACTAGAAGAAGAGAATCACTTTTATCTCTTGCATCTTTTGAATCTCAGGTGAGAACAAATCCTAGAAACTGGTTTTGTTGAATGTTCCATAATTTTACCAGGTATAAAGGTATTTTCAGGCCATAGAGGAGTATTAGTAGCACTTCTAGCATATCCTTTGCATGTCTCTATGCTCCGTTTTGCCACCTTTTTAGCTTTACATTTGAGATTGAATAACACATGCAACAGACTTGCATCCTGCATTTAGAGATGTCATGTGCTCATTTCTTTGTTTATACATAAAGCAAGTACTGGCTGTTCTTTTTGGTGGTCTAGTTTCTGTCTCTTCTGAAGGCTTATTAAATTCCATAAATTCGCCATACTTGTGTCCTATTAGTCCCTTATTGTACCAGTTTTCATGGGTTCCCAGGGAGAAGGAAGAGGTCTTTCTGCTATAGAATCATAGAATTGGTACCTAGTTGCCTGCTTGCAAGTTCTTCTCATCTTTTGTGGGATAATATGAGTGTCTGAGGTTGACCGAAAGGCTATGGCCAGACAGTAAGCCTTAAAAGGAATAACTGACTTTATAGATTGTAAAGAGATTAATGGAAGAAAAAGAAGAAACTGACATCTTCTTTAATAGTATTGCTTTTGCTGGGAATTTTGCTGTCCCATGGCAGGTAGTTCCAGGGGAGGGCAGCTCCACAGATTTTTTTTCATTAAGAAACCTCTACTGAATTTTGTTGTTGACTAGAATGTTGTTGCTATGATTCACATTCACACTTAAGTTCCAGACTAGTGCCTTAACCCTTCTTTCAGAGCAGTCTGAGTGGCTGCAGTTGAGATTGTTGGTCACAGAGAGGCAATGCAGCTTCCAGCTGTGTCAGATATCTGCCTTCAGCTCCTATGCTGGGCCTGCTGGGGTGATAGCTCCTGAGCTTTCTTTGGTCTGCCACTAAAACCAATGCAAGTTTCAAGGTGGAACTGCCTGCAGATAAAGAATAAGTCTACCTTTAGTTTCCAATAAAAACTCAACTCGTATCTTTACTCCTAAATCTTGGGCTTAAAGGTTCTGCAGAGGGTATGGTTTCCAGAATTATATGCATCACAATCATCTCATTCATCAATCAGACAGCAGAATAGTGCCCTAAAAGACACTATGTGTATTCTATGATTCTGAGAAGCCATGTGTTAAGGTGATTTAGAGAATTTGGAAAACTATTGGAAAGAACCAGATGCTTCATAAGACATAGTAAGATGTATTTCTACACAAAAAGCCTAGTTAAATGTCAGAAGACTTGTAGTAGTAAAGCTTGTGAAAGGAAGGAAAGGCAAGGCAAGGAGATTGACAGGAATATGAGACACCAAATAATCAGTCCTGTTCAGACAGACTGTTGAGAAGAACTGGGAGTGCGGAGCTGTATGGGGGGTAGGGGAAGCACATCAGGTATGTCAGAGACCTTCAAGACATTGCAAAGTCATTTTGCTTTCCTTTGGCAGACACTCTGCAGTAATGCAAGTCTAAGTCTATCAGTGTATATTGTATGTTAGCCAGGAGAATTACCAGGGTACACAAACATCACTTTATCCTAGGTAGTGGTAGTAAGTGCATACCGATGGATACATCACGTTTATGATATCTCACTTCCAGCAAGCTGCTTCAGACCAACCGTACTGGATTTTACGCCTCATCAGTGAGCAGAGAGAGGCAGACACTCTGGAGGTGAAGAAAGACACTCAGCGAGCAGATGAGATCAAAGCCATGAAACAAGCATGGGAGTCTGCAGAGCCCGGCAGAGCTATCAAGGTGATACCAGGGTGGAATCTTTGCAGTAATGTTTTTTCACAAGTTCCAGGAGCTTCTGTGATGGTAGAGCAGGTGCCACAACAGAGTTGATTTCATATGGCTGTTCTCATCACCGTTCTGTGGAAGACAGGAAATTTTACACGTTAAAGAATCAAAGTGATTATGTTCATGAATTCTGGGCAGGAATCCAAAGCATTTCCTTTAGACTTCTGTAGATCAGTGAGACTTTAGGTATGACATTTCAAAAGAGAGAAAAGTTTCCCTTTAGAAATCCCACTAAGTCTGCACAATTGCAAAGCTGCTACTTGTAGCAAGTTTAATGTTTAGTATGAACAGATCCTAGTGAGAAATACACTGTTATAAACATGACAAAAAGATTTCTCTTGAAGAACTGGCACCTGGCTGTATGTATCATCACTCAAATTGTCCCCTGCAGCCAGGATTCTCAACTTCATTCTGGGTTGCAGATTACCAATGAGCCTGCATATGCTGCTCTATGAATTCACTGTTTTGGAGAAGCAATACTAATTCACACATCAGGTGCAGATGGGCTCTTTTGACACAATGTCTGTTAAAGATGAAAAAATAATACAAGTTCTTTCTAGCAAAGCAAAAACATAAACTGCTAAATAAGAATTGGAGGCATAAAAATAGAAAAATAAAAACAAAAAAGAAAGCAAACCAAAAAAAAAAGAACAAAATGCAGTCTTAAAATTTACCCAAGTCGTACCCTACTCTCCACCACCACCTGTGAGGGATATTCAGCCAGAAACCCCAGCTCAGAAGATTTTGCTTTTCTTTTTTTTAATTGCCTTTTCAAAATGAACCTCAGACATAGGTCTTCCCAGTTGCACTTTCAGATTTTTTCTGTTCTGTTTAGTGTATCAAAAGCTTAAAAATTTTTCTGAAACTACTTTATTAAATTTTGATGTAAGGAGTGATGCATTTCACTGCAGCTTTGATTCGCTCAACTGAGACTGAAAATGCAAGTACAGTGTTCTAAAGATTAGCTGGAAATGTATCCCCTTTGATGTGTAAAGAGTCTTTTCAGAATGCTGGTTCTCTCACTGTTACCTATTTTGATCAGAAAGTCAACAGAATGGCAGCTAAATGGCTCCATTTTAATAGCCCCTTGGGTCTGTGACATTTTTCTAAAATAGCCATTGTTAAGAAAATTGCAGCAAATACATGTAATACACTAAAAAAAAGGTCTCATTTGGAAGTGTCTGATATCCAGACTAAGTAGCTTCCCTTCTCCTTTCTTCTTGATCATCCTGCCCCAACATCTGCCTTTTCCAGAGGTCACATGTCCTGTGACATCAGGAATTTGATGCCTGATTCCAGGCTTCACTTTTGGCTTCTCAGTCTATTGAGACCCCTTAAGAGAAAGTCCAATTGGCCCAAGTCACCTTCTGAAAATACAAGCAGAAGCAGATATCTGGTTTTGGCATCAGAGTCTAAAAAGTTTTGCACCCACAGCACCCATAGCTTCTCAGGACAAAGTCTAAATCACTGGGCTATAGGAGCTCCTAGGAGGAGGAAGAGTGATTTCCCTAATTAGCTGCAGTAGCTGGATGTGTTCTGACCATACATTCAGCTATGAGGCAACAGGCCTTGCTTTTCAGGGGTTTGTTTGTTATTTTAAAATCCAGATATTTTTAGCTGCCCAGAGATCAGTGATTTTTTAGTATTTCGTTGTATGATGATTTTTAGTGTAAGGATTCAGCATCTGAGGACAATACAATGGGAACCCTAGCAACTTTTCTGATTCTGCTCAGGCAGAGTTGCACAGGTGCTGAGTTTCTTATTGAGAACATCGTTCTCTCCTTTAGGATATGTACTAAATATAGCCAGCATGCATGGAGTGGAGTGAAACCCTTCAGAATGTACTCCCTGCTTTTCATTTTACTGAACTACCATCTCACAGAGGTTTACTTAGGGTTTCTTATTCGTATGCTGAAAGCACACTTGATATAAATTGGAGATTAAATATAAGTACTACTGGTAATATATTTCTCCTCTACACAGCACATTAAAACTACCCGTATAAAGGTTCCAAAATATTGATGGATAAAATTAAATGGCTATTTAGTATTGACTGGTTATTACTCTGGGGAAAAAAATCTGTTGGAGAGATGGCTTGAATATGACTGACATGAAATGTGGTCCTCTTATGATTATCTTTTTTTCTCCCCAGTGACTCACTAGTGGTATTCATGTTGTCAGAAGTGATGTTTTCATCAAACCAGTAAAGTATACTCACCATTAATACAAAGTAGCATCATACCTCACATGCACTGGATTTGAAAATTGACTGTCTTATTGACCACTTGCAGATTCCTACTTTTGAAAGTCCTTTGGGATTTAAAATGTGCAGTAGAAGTTTCCTTACTTGGGTTAAAACTTTGATCTCTAGGCTTTTCAGGAACGCGTGCGGTTTATTAATAAGTATGCGGTGTGCGACTCAGAAGAGTCCGTATCTGGGAGTGAGACTGATGTTTTAACACCTAGTTCAGGAGAAAGAGGTAAGGGTATAACTTTCTGTCAAGCATATAATCTATTCATCATATTCATCATGTTCAACTCCTTAGAAAAGACTGCTGCATTAAATACTGGTAGTAAATGGATTGAACAGCCACAATAAGGGTTTCCAAGTGCACAATGACGTGTTTAGCCACTAAATTCTCTATCCTTTTTTGTTTTAATTGTGATATTACTCTATTTTCAGACACAAATAAAGCCTCATGGCTCTTGGAGGCTGCCAAGTTACCCTTAAGCCAACTTTAAACAGGCCTCCTGTACTAGAATTCTTACACAAAATCAACTTGAATTTTTTGGAAGTACAGTAGAAAATGCTATCTCCCTCAAATTCCAAGTTGAGTAGCAGAGGTCATTAGTGTAGAAATACTGAAAAATTGTTCATCACCTGAAATAGCATGTCATTAAGACACTAATACATCTACTGTGCGTTTTCTTTATGTTAACGTTTATGTAAACTGCTCATGGGCAGTGGTCTGGGAGTGAGGTGTCAAAATGAACATGGTGAATGGCATCAGCTTCCTGGCAGCTTCCATAGGAGTTGCCTTATTGTATTTAGTGGTTGCAGCTTCAATAGAGTCCTCATTTGTATTCCCTGACAGTTAACATGAGTTTGATGAAAACTTGAACTGGGTGCAAAGCTGTGAGGGTGTTTGTTGTTTTGTTGTTTTCTTTTTCTTTTCTTTTCTGAGAATAATGATGAGATTGGGCCAAAACAGAAAAATAATACCCAGGCTGATCATGGCAATATTTTCTTATAACTCATGTGCATGAAACTAGAACTTGTGACTAGTACATAACTTGTGAAGAAGCATATTTTTCCATTCACATAAGTAATCCTCCTGGGAATGTTTCAGAACCTTAAGCAGAAGTAGTCCTCACTTTATGCTGTAAACAAACACATCGTTAGTTAGTTCTTGCATTCCAAAGGAACTTGAAAAAATATTATTTCCTTTCAGTTATTGGATAAGGACTTAAAAATAATGGTTGTCTTCCAAGAGCTTTGTTCTAAACTAAGCATTTGGAATCTAACACATAGATAGTCTCATAAAGAGGTGTTATGCCACTGACTTTAAGCTGTTATAAATTGGTTCCATAGAGTGCTACAGTAGGGAATAACGTGCTTGAACATTTCTGTGGTGTTTGGTATGTTAATGAGATTTTTTTTTTGTTTTGGAGAATACTTTTCTGATGGGCAGTGTCTGAGGCACTTCTACAGTCCTTGTCACCCTTCTAGACCAAAAGAGAATGCTGGAATATTTATGTGTAGACAGTAAATATATAGACAGTAATTTGTTTTTAATGCTCAAGCCTCTTTCCTATTTTTGTTGAGAAAATTCCAGTAACATTTAAAAAAAAAAATTTAATTCATTATTACAATAAGTAACTCAATAAGAGAGTTGTTATGGAAATAAACTGTGGCAGTGATTGTTCAAGCTAGTCAAAATTCACAGGCATTTCCCACACACCCAAATGAAATGAAAGAAGGAAGTGCTATAATAATCACATAAACTCAGCCTAGTGTCATGCTTAATATCAGATGTATAATTGTATTGTGAGGATGCTATGTTACAGCATAACATGATTACTATCTACATGGTTAAAAAAATATATGTAAGGCTTCAAAATTAAAATTTTAAGCTGTCATGGGATTTTTTTTCTTTGAACTCTTATATATCCCACACTAAATCTTTTCCGAAAAGTGGATAGTTTTTAAAAGTTATTACAGCCACGACTGAACAATCAGATTTATATTTTTTGGTGTTTTGGCTTTTTTTTTAAGGAAAAAAAATAATAGAATGCAGTTCCTTGTATATTAGATGTTGTTCTTATATTATTTATGCACCTTAAATTGAATGCTCTTGCTTAGATTTACAAAGCTTCTTGAGTACTGAGGGTTTAGCTAAAATACATATATTAATTTCACTCTATCTGGAGATTTTGCAGCATCTCTGTTTCTATCATGAGTGCTGGAAACAAAAAGGGAGAAATACTATGTCCTCTCTATCCTGGTTTGGGACAACACAAATTCTCTTTTAATAATGTATGTTGCTCAGCCAAAAGAGGAAAGAAACTATATATAAGAATGTAGCTTAACCACTATAGAAGTTATGATAACCAGTTTAATCTGTTCTTTCCTAGATTCTCTTGCCACAGAAAAGAAAGAATCACAAACAGCTATTGACACAAACTTACAAATGCAAAAGAAAAAATGGGAGCCTATAGACCTTACTCCTTACATGAGGTAAACTGCAGCAAGAACAATTAAGTCCCAGTGAAGAACCACAATGAAAGGCTGGTTAATGATTTGCACATATATTTTTATGCCTATTTTTATGCCTATCTATACATGGATGCAGTATATGTGAATTTAGACTTCATCCTTCAGATGTCAGTGAAGTAAGCTACAATTCTGCTACATGCATGTTAAAGTGTCCATGAGAATCCTGGGCAATGTTTTATCTGTGCTTTATATTGTGTACATAAAATCACTCAGTAGGGAACACAGAAGTGTATATGGCATCAAGATACGTTTTTATCTTTGATTTTCTTAGCATGGATTTGTTTTAAAATCTATGCTTTCCTACATCCATTTCTCATTTATGTCCTGAGCCTAATATAATACATGTCAAAGGGCCAGAACCCCTGCACTGAATGCAAAGAGAATGTGACATAATAATCTGAAGAAAATACATATGCAGGAAAATATATTTAATTCAGTGGTCATCTTGAGCAAAGCATATTTGAAGTGTGTCAGGATGTATGTGATGTTAGATTCAGATAATATACTTTAAAAATGGTTTGGTTAATAATAGCAGGTAATAGCTGAAATAATTATATTATGTTTTTTATTCAAAAGAGCTATATTCTTTATTACATGTGTTGATATGAACCTATCTAGCTAATATTCATGCACCTGCATGTTTGCTGTGCAGGCAGCTTACTGATTTTCAAAAGACCCTAGAACTTGCTGCAAAAATCCTGAAATTTAATTTTAAAGTGAAAGGGAAACTGGTGTTACATTGCAGTGAGTAACATAAAAAGAGTAGAAAACAAGGTAAAATGTCTTTTACAGGCTTGAGTCTTGTAAGCATTTAATTTGTCTTCAATTCCTTGAGTTTTACACTAGTCATTGAAGTCAAACTATAAAAATATATCATGTACTTAACCACTATGCTAATTGCAAAAAAGAAAAAAAACCTACATTTGTCTCAATACCGAATTATAATATCAAAAACTTAAGGAAATATGAAATTTCTTGTAGTTAAAAGTAAGTGTTATATGTAGGAGTTTTTCATATGCTCAAAGATTAGCATGACTTTACAAAAAATTTTAAAGTAGACACTCATATATAAGAAGACCTGCTGTCAGAAATGTACTTTTTCATCAAGTTTATATATAAGCAGAGGGAACAGGACTCCTTTGCCATATCTAACCATGTCTGACCATATGATGGTGACATTGTAGTATGTAAGCAAAATATATGCATCTGGGTGTTCAGCAAAATATAAACCACACAAAACTGTATTTGAAATGAGACAAATATCTTTTTATTACCTTTAGAAAAACAATGCCTGAGTCTGTGATAAGAAATGAGTCTATCATTCAAGAGCAAGCTATAAGTAAAGCAGCAAAAATCAACCAATTTAGGGAACTTCGAGAGCTCGCCTTGCAAGAAAGAGAAAAAGAAAAAAATGCCAGAGCTTTATTGAAGGAAAATATACTTGAAATGTATGAGAATTTGCAGGTAGGTTTTCAGTATTACTTTTCAGTAACTGCTACTGTGATATCCACCACTAATATGAACATCTTGATCAACCACTACCAAGGTTTTTGTATTCAGAACGAGTATCTTGAAGGAGTCATCAAGCTTGAAATTTGACATGGGCAAAGGTTAAAACTAAAGATTCTAGGGGAAAAAATGTTACTACACAACATCCCTAATTTGATATTCTTCGGACTTTCTTGATGCAGCATTTTGCAAAAAGTGGACAGTCAGACATTGGAATGGTCTCCCAAGGGAAGTGGTCGATTCCCTCACTTTGAAAAGCTTTAAGTCTCAGCTTGATAGGTGCTGAGACATATTATATAAAGAATAATATTAGAAAGGTTGGGCCATATGATACTTTGAGGTCCCTTCCAATCTGACGTTCTATGATTCTATGAAAAACACTGTTTTAGGAATATCACCATAAAAGGATAGTTAAAAGTGAGAATAAATTGTACATTGATACCTATGACCAGAAGCATATTAGATAAAACATTTCTGGTTTGATCAATTTTTTTTTTTTTTTTTTTGTTACAGAACAGTGTAGGGCTTTTTGACAAGTAATAAAAAGCCAAGGTGATTTATGTAGAAAGGTGAATTGCTTCTGAGCCTTACAGCAGAGTTGGAGAACACAGTTTTCCTGGAATATTCATTATGTCAACAAACAAACAAAAAAATTATCCATCTCTTTAAAAATATATCTATAAGAAATAAATTTGGTAGGATCAGTGTAGGATCCATTGTTGGGATTAACCCAGCCAATGCATTGCACATCAAATTGGTACAAATATCTTAACAAAATGGGTTTAACTCTTGAGTGTCATTGGGAACAAAATGTTTTGTTACATGGTGGTGATAAAATAACTACTTAGAATCAGCTGGTGGCTATTCAGAGCTCTCAACCCAACCTATTTGCGGAAAGAACTTGAAAATGTCTCCTGAACAAGTTTCCAGACAGCCTGATTTATATTACTTAGCTACAAGTCTGAAAGGAGCCATAGTTCCCTACCAGTGACTGATTGATCCCTAATAAGAATCCATCCTCATGTTTTGAGATGTTGCTATGGTTTTGGGTGCCTAGTATATTTTAGAAAGGCAATTTCTTTATTTTCTAGAAAGTATATCCATTAAAGATGTTCACAGTAATAATTTAAAATGAGATTTACTCAAGAATATTCATGCTGTGCTGATAAGCACTTACACATTTTTTTCATCTGTAGAGCACAGAAAACAATATAAAAGTATTCAAGTGTACCCATTTCCCAGGATGGAAATGTAAATGACAAAGTTTTCAGAAGTGTCCAAGTCCTTCTTGCTGTAAGGCTCATAGAAGGTCAATGTGATTGAGGCTCTGTTAGTCTCTAAAAAGACAAAAACTTAGGCATTTCAGCATTACTGAAAAGTAGGTTTTAGGGGACTCACTTCAGACAACAAAGCAAGCCAGCAACTGAGTAGGGATTAGACAGATGGATTTCTTGTACATAAGCCTATCCTCCTTCTATGTAACTAATTTTAAAGGGATTTTCTTGAACTTTCTCCTCTTCTTCATGGTGAAAAGACTGACATATAGATGTATCACAGTGACAAATCAATAAAAATGCATGTAAAAAGAAAAGGAGAAATACTATACACTATACTTACAGAGTCATAAAGTGAAACATAACAGGAAGTATTCAGCTGCTTGTGATGAAATCAAGATTCATGTGCTGGGGGTTATTGCTGTTTCTTTTTGCCTAGGCATCCTTAGATGAAAAACGAGGCAAAGTTCACAGCATGCGGGAAGCGTATAGAAATGAGCTCCTAGAGGCTGAGAGCAGGAAAGAAGAAGAGCTGGCAGCTCTTGAAGCAAGCTTGCAAGGAGAGCAAGAGAAGAAAAACCCAAATGCAGTAAAAAAAAAGAACGGAAAAGGGAAAAAATAGTAGTTAGTAGCACTACTGTATTTAACACTTTAACACTACTCCATTTAACACTTTGGGAAATAAAGCTTTTATGCAAGGAAAAGAAAATGTTATTTTTCAGTATTTTGGTCAACCATATCACATTTGATCTCTGCCTGAAAAATTGATCTGGTATTCTTTTTAACCTGTTTGCTATTTTGTTTCTTATAAAGGTACTCACTACTATTAAAGTTTGTATGTTTTACTAGAACAAAATTTTGCAAGAAAAATTCATTTTCCATTTAGATTCTTCTCTCACGATGTCACAGTGTCTTTTGTTCTCTTTTTCCAGTCAAAACAGAAGCAGCCAAGAATGAATAAGGGTTGAAACAGTGAATGTAACCTATCGGTTTTGAAGTCATTTAACTTGGCAGAAACATGAGTTCCTTACATGGATGACAGTTTGTGGAGTTCATAATAATGAAATAGTGGCATACTGCACTTTTTATATGCAAGCTTTGGAAAGCTTCCCAAAGTCTGCTTCAGTAGGCACTCACAGGTTTTCTGTGTGCTATAGTATTTTTTCTTTTTCATCATTCTCTCCAGTGGTTTTGAAGCTCACAGAAATTCTCTGTAGTAGCAAATTCACGGCACAACATTCCAAGTCTTGCTGAATACTCCTTGAAACCCTGTTACTCTCTTTGTTTATCTTTCCAAAGCTATGTTTTGCCCAAGTTGGCATTGCTTATAGTGATTACTATAGACCTTTTCTTCTTAAACCTTTGGCTGGAATTTTTAAATGTTCCTTGAAGGAAGAATCGGTGTGTGAATGAACTGGCAATTACAGGCTTTCTACAGGAAGGGTAAAATCTTTCCTCTAAGCTCTTGCTTCTGTTTTCACAGAATTCCTAATATGTTTGGTATTGTCATCATATGCAAAAAAATACTGCGTTCCTACTCACTGGCTATCACTCTGTACTCAGAGATGATGGTCAAAGCTCTTGCAATGGTGAGAACTCTCTAGATCAGACTGAGCTGTTGTAAATGATTTACAGAACTTTCTGTGTGTGTAGTCACAAGCAGGAGCTCGGGAAGTGAGATTGCCACATATTGTTTACGTACGTATTCCATACATACAGGATGTTCAGGGCTTCCAAAAGCATTTCATTATCTAGGCAGCATGAGAAGCCATGAGCCTTACCACTTTGATAAAAATAACAAGAAATGTTATTCTTTGCATTCTGGCCACTGGTGCTGGCTAGCAGTTGCATTTCAAGCTGGCCTTTCCTCTGCATCTTAATGACATACCAGGTATTCAGCTTCTTCTGGTTTTACTCACCTGTTTTATCAGTACCTCGCTGCTTGCCCTGAACTTGACTCACTCATCTATCAGTTCTCTAATGTCTGTTCTTTGTACATCATCACACCTACTCACCTGCTGTGGTGCCTCTGCCTCCATTCAGCCTCCATCCTCCCATACAACATTGACTAAACTTGCTGCCTTGAGTTTTCGTGTTTGGGAGGGAGGGAAGGAGGAATATAAACCAGAGTCCTAAAACTGAACTGGTGATTTTCTTTTCAAAGAGCACAAGCTAAGTTTTGCTTTGACCCATACAGGCTGCAAATAAAAAGCCTGTCACTCTTGTGCTGTAATTGCTCTTTGTCCTCTGTTTTGGAATATGGGCTATACTGCCTCATAATATTCCATCTTGTTTCCATGGCAATAGCACGTGTTGGTTGTCTTCTTATGAGAATCTCTAATGAGCTTTTGTAGAGGAAGTTTTTGTAGAGCTGAAGTTCTGTTCTTGGTGTCACTGCAAGTGCTGTAATGACAACATTCTGTTGTAAAACTCAATCCAGTTCCAAAAGTCAGCATAATCGACATCTAAATGTCAAAAATTCAACTAATAAGCTTCATGATCACAACCCATCCTCGCATGTAATGAGCTGTAAACCGATTTAAACTCATACATCAGTGTACTGAAACCTACATTATCAAATCTAGTCCTAATGTTATACACAATTTTAAGTTTCATAATTTCCTCAATTGACAGAGTAATGTGGCATCATCAGGATCTGCTCTGTGGTTTGTGAATGTCTCTGTTGGCTCATTTGTCATTTCAACAGCACAGATATGATGAAGGAATCACACTGTTTAACTATATGTATTTTGGAGAATGTAATGTTTTAAGAGAAGCACAGTAACAGTTTTATTAAATCCCTGTGCATATTCCAGAAAAGGAAAACATACTCTTACCCCATAATGGAACCTGGGAGAGAAAAAGCCTTTAATTTTTTTTGGTGTCAAAGAAATTACATGCATTGAACCTGGAAATGGGTGACAGATTAAATGTCATATGTATCAATTTTACATCAACACAACAGCTTTTACATGGTGCACTACTGTACAGGCTAAGTTAGTGGGGAAATGTGTAAAAAACTAAACCAAAATGTAACGGTTTCAAAACAGCCCTTTGCAATATTTAAGATGCCATAATGTTTAGCACTTTACTGTAAGAAAAGCAAACAGGCAAAACTATGTGTTGTGTTTTACCTGATGAGAATGTTGCCTCCAGTTTTTAGACCAAGTTGTCCAATAGTGAAATTGTGAAATTGTGTATTCACATAGATAAAGTACTTTTATTCTTTTGCCCTTTAGGAGTAAGATGCCTTTTAGCATGATAATTTTATGACACTTAAGCAGCCTTTTCATCAAAGGAATTTACCGACTATATTCAGTGGAAGAAATTGTTAAAATTTTGGTTTTACAGATTGTACATTTCAGAAATATGCCATATTGCATCTACCATTCATATTTTCTTAAGGTTTCATGTAATAAAAGCTCTGGGATTTGGATAATCATCATTCCTGCGTATAGTCAGCTTGGCCATTCAGAGCCAGAATCAAGAGGGGCATAAAATTTTGTGCTTTCTGATTCAGCAAAGGACTTTGGCAAAGAACTGAAACCTGGGGTCAAACCCTTTACAGAACAGAGTAGAAAGGGAAGGCTTTTCTGAATCACAGCATGATTGCTCCATCTTGTAAGATGGCAGTCCTTCTGGAGGTGCAGTAGAGAAATGGCTGCATCAAGGCATCCTTTACCAGGTATCTCATTGCTTCAAGTCTCAGAAGACAAGTTTTGGATCTGGGGGAGGGGGAACCGGGGTTGAACAGTTCCCTTCTGACATGTATTACAGAAAATCATCCCTAAGAAAGTCTGCAGAGTTTGTCACTTAGAAAGCCTTTACTTTTTTCATGGAAGAACTCAGTATATAAAAAAACAACACAGATAACTCTGTCAACCTCTAAACATGTATCTTTAGTTGTCTCACAACTTGATGAGTTGTATGCATCTCCCCTGAAATGTCAGGTCTTACTCCTGAGGAAGAGTATGGCAGTAGCCATCTCTGCACGTAGATGAAGAGGGTGGGGTACTTCAACAGTTCAGAAATGTCTTTGTCAAAACCTGTGTCTGGCAGAAGGTCGTATGCTTCTTACAGGACTGGTTTTCAGTGTTCCAGTAAGATTTTATTTTTCATGTTTTTATGATTCCCTCACACCTTAAGTACCTCCAACTCATGAACCAAATGCAAAGTTTATTCCAATCTCTTCATTTCAAAGGCTGTCAACAGTCTTAGTATCTAATCATTGCTGAGGACTCGCAAGAGCTGTAGCAGCTTCAGGAACCAGTACAGTAGCGTGTGAGAGACAAGCCTGGCTTTTCTCCGATGGATGAGTTATGCAGCCTGACAGCCTTGATGAGCTCAGAGCTAAAGGCAATACTGGAAATATTTTACAATTATACTTTGTGATTGGCATGGCTTTTGAATAAAGTTTTGGAGATTCTTTGGAACAAGGGGGGGCATCTTTCATAGCATCTTTAAGGTTCAGCTGCATTTTTCCAGTGCTAAACCAAAAAGAATTTGTTTACTGTACTGATTCCTGATAATAATTTCTCTTTCAAGTGAATTATAGCTAGTTATACAAAGGAAAATTTCACTGTTCAGCAAAACTTTTGAAAGCTTTGATGACAACAGAAAATGCCACAGCAAAATGAAAACTCTTCAGCATGTTAGACTGCATTGTGAATTATCTGTAAAGAATTTCTCAGGCTGCTTGCTTTTCTTCTACATTTTAGGAAAAATGGTATTATTCACAAAGCACTGCAGGTACCTGAGAAAGACATTAAGTCTTTGACTAGGTAATCCAGTTTAATAGGAATTAAGTCTGTTAAAAGATAATCAGTCTAATAGTTCTTTGTAGATGTATTCACCTGTTGCGGCAAACCCTTCTCTCGGGAGCACGGCTCTTCTCAGGAGCTCTCTAGCCGTGTCTCTCTCCCCAGGCATCTTTTACTTCTTCTGCTTCTGGGAGCATGCCTTTTATTTTGCCCTTCAGCCCCGCCCATTTCCGGCTGGGGCAGGCCCTAATTATTGGGCACAGCTGGGCCTAAGCTCCCAGTTCATTATCGGCAACACCTGGTGACTTGTGGTTCTCACTACATTCACCTAAGCTTCAGCAGTTTTTCACTGCTTGATCCTTTTCTTTTGACCAGCTATTATGAAGTAGACAGGAGCTTCTTCATTAAGATACATATCTGAAGTTACTTTTTAGCACAAGTAGCTTCATTAATCTTCAAATGGCTTGTCCCATCTGCTTTGCTTTAATTTGGCTGGCATTTACACAAGGCGTTGCAGACCGAAAACCAGAGCAAGCCCGTTCCGGGACACCTCGTTGCTGAGACAAGCAATGTGCTGTGAAATCAGGCTCAGTTCTGAGCTGCCAGTCTGCTCACCCCAGCAATGTGCAATTTACCAGCTATGTAAGGTCTCATTTTAATTCAAGGAAGAGACAAAGCATTTATGCACATGCACAGCATTTCCCCTCTAAAAGGCAAAAAAAGTGTCTACATATTTTGTCTGGGAGAAAACAGAAGGGAACAGCTTTGCGTAATCACACAGCAGTTTGCAGAATGAAAGAAATCTCACTTTCAGAGCCCCTTTTCCTCTCATTCATTTCTTGAACCAGCCCTAGTAGATTCACAGTCCAGGTAATGTTTTAATGATTTAAATATTCTTGTTATTTGCAGAAAAACAAGGTGCTGTTGTCCTCTATCTGAAAGGAGGACAAAGACCAGAAAGAAGTAGAAAATCAGGGAAGGAGAGGGAACAATCTGCATGGCATGAAGTGAGACAATACCACAAAAGAAAGGCATGCTGTAGGTATTCCTAGATAAAATAAAATAGATTAGGGGGTGATCAGGTGGGGCTCCGGACCTTTGATTTCTGTGGGTGCAAGAATGTGGTAAGGACAGTGGTTCAGGGACTGCCTAATCTGAGAATGTACAGACCCAAATGGAGCTGGGATACAGTCACTCTAGGTTGGGTCTGGAAGCACACTCCTTTCTTGACACTGGAGCTCCTCTTCTCCACACCTGGACTGGTCCCAGAAGGTAAGAACCAAAATGCTCACTCTTTCAGGGACACACAAGAGTTGTTTGTCTTGCACATGGTAGCCCAGTGGATGCAGATCAGCCCATGGAAAGCAGTAACTGGGCTTCTCTACCCTCAGCCTGAGAAAGCTGGACTAGTTGGGTGTATCACCTCCTCAGCAGGGCATCACAGACATCTTCCCCAGCTGTCTTCCCCACTGTGCAGTATAGAGCACAGCAAGAAACCACCTGTCTCTAGGTCTGAACCAACTTGTTGCAAATTTTGAACATGCAAGAAGGAAGGAAACAGCAGCTGCATGTTTAGGAATGCTGGTAAGGTTCAACTTGCTAAATAAATTGCATAAATTAAGTATTGTGTTAAAAAGAAACCACTATTTTGTGGCCTTGATTTTTTTTTTTTTTTTTTTTTTTTTTTTTTTTTTTTTTTTTTTGTGGCCTAGATTTTTTTTCCATCCCATTGCTGGACATTCTACAGGGGACGAAAACCAGATGACATCAGCTACAGATATCAAAGGCAACCAAGGCACTCCTCTGTGTCATGGATGAGAGCAACCAGAACTGTTTCAGACATACAGAAAGTGCTTAAAGAGATAAAAAGTGGCAGGGAAAAAATCCACCTTCTCTACATGTCATCTTTACTCTGCCCGTGCCATAAACCACAAGGCAACTCTGCTCCTTCAGCTTTAAGGAAACAAAATTCTTTTTTTAATTTTTTTTTTTCATTACAATTAAACCTTGAGATGGCTTGGGAGAGAGTTGATGGCAGAGGAGACAATCAGAGATCTAGAAATGCAGGAAAGACTAAAGCTGCTCCACTCCCAGCCACCTGTGTAGGCAACAGGAAGAAATCTTTCATATCAAAGGCTTTTACATATCCCATTAAATATATGGCTCTTGGGAACCAGAGAAAGAGACCAGAAATTAGTTACAAGTGCCTAAAGCAGTGCTTGTACTATTACCTTACACTTCAGAAATGTGGCATGAGGGGATGTGAGATTGACCTATAAGAAGGAATCAGTATCTGCTTCCTCTCACCTTGTCCTTAGTCTTGATAGGATGAGTTGTACAGTGCTTCCCTGTCCTCATCAAAAGCATTTTTCCCTTGGCTTCCTATTGTTCCAGTGCAAAAGTTGGTTTCCTGAAAGCACAGTTTTCAAACTTTAGCTTAGGTGGCTTTCACCTAAAATATTCAATATTAACAAATTCAAAGACTCCATTGGCATTTTAACTGGTTTTGAGAGTTGTCCTCTCTTTTTCTCCCTTACATATCACTGCCTTAACACATTGCAGATATGATGTTGCAGATGGAAAAAACTGATTCTCTGAAATACCATTTATGCAAAGACAGAGACATTCAAGTGTTGTTTAGGACATTTGTCCTTCTATATCCATGTCTGCTTTCTCTTAAAGACTGATTTATTTACCCCAAAACAACAGCAACCAAAAAACCTACTAAAAATATAAAGGCTTAGATGAGAAGAAGGTGCTTCCCTGTTCACACTGTTTACAAATTGGATGAACAGAAAATCAATTCAGGATGAGGTGTCATTCTATTTCCAGTCTTCTCACTGACCTTAGGAAGAGCCAGAGGTCTCTCATTTTCTCCCATGTTATCTGGCAGCACAGGTGCTGAGTATCTTATCTACATAATTTAACACAACATTAGCACTGGTACAACAGTGAGGAGGGGCAGAACAATCACAAATCAGGTGTGAGACATTTTATAAGATAAAGTCCCTGCTCAGGGGAATTCAGCTGGAGTTTTTCTAGAGGCCAGGACTTAACCCGTGGGACCCACAGTGTAGGAAATTGTGAGAAGTCACCATTGACAGCCCAGGTAAGTGCTTAGCTTTTAAATACTACATAGCCCAAAGTCTCCTTGTTTCTATTCTTCTTTATGTGTTTCACTGGTTTCATTCCTGCTTTCATGTTGTCACCCTGGTAGCAGTGTGGCTAGATGGAGAAGTAACACTGAAAGTATTTTAGACAGTGAGCTTCACAAATGTTGTGCCACAGTTATTTTTTTATCAAAGATAGTATAGGTAGTGTGGAGGTAATATGTATGTATGGCCAACTGAATCTGGAGGCTGAGTCATTCAGCCACTTTTAAAAATTCGTAATGGTGATTGTTGCCTTGAGGAATTTCTAAAATGAGATGTGAATTGTGTCAGTGCCAGCAGGTAATATACACAGTGAATAAAGTAATTAAGAGAGTTTTTAGCTTACTGAATGGCTTGTAATTTTTTTGTGTGTGTAGTCTTGATGCTTCTCTTTCCTTATGTAAAAATCTAAATGATTTTATTTATTACAGTAAAATATGACAGTTTTGTAGTCATTCTGAGGAGTCAGAACATCATGGGGGTCACTTGTGATCTCCCTTCAGTAACCCCTGCTCACTCCCACACTTATGCAGCTGCCACACTGCAAACTGAGTTGCAGGGGGCAGCAGGGGGAGCCCAGGGGAGCTCCTGCTCAGAGCTGCATCCTGGTGGGGCTCCAGCGAAATCAGTCCTGGCAAAATTAATGTGGGGAAAAGAGAAACGGCGAGTTTCTAGCTGACCCACGCTGCTTTCTGGGGGACTGCAGGCAAGGATAACTGTCTTTTTAGTCTTTTATTTACCCCACAGCAAGATATGTACTCAGTTTTGAGTAGTGCTATAAATAAACAAAGTAAAAATTAATAACCAAAAGGCACTGGTCTGCAGAATAACAAAAGCTTAGTGCTTTCAGATAGGCCCTTCAAAGCGGTGCCCTACCTTGCCCTATTCTGCTTTTGAAAGAGAATGGATCTGTGTGAACTGGAAGGATTTTGTGTGTCTTTCAGTCCCTCTGGCCATTCAAAGACTGTATGTGTAACTGTTCTGCGAAAAATATCAAACACAGCTCTGCTAACCAGTGGATGAATCCTCACGGCTGCAAATCCCCATGAATGCAGACATTATGTCTGGCATTAGTTGCTTCAGGCCTTTGAGTCCTAGAAGGTTTTCCTACTTTTTGTTTGCAGTACTTGTCCTGAGGCCAAAAAACTGCTCAGCTGAACCTTTCTCCTCTGGCAAGGTTGACACCGGTGCATGGTATTGATCTCACTGCAGCACAAGAGGTGCAGCTGAAATTCCAATAATCACTTGCCAGTGAACTCGCTGGCAGTATTGTACAGCAAACTTCCAAAAAGTACAAGTGCTTTTTTCAGAGGGCTTATAGAGTAAATCACTAAAAATACCTGCTGTTCATTTTACCTCTTGACATTCCTGGTGCTGCATCTGTGACTTGTTTTATTGACTCATTACCAGGATATAATGCACTGGGGAGTCAGTAACTTGCAAAGGGAAGTATTGGCTGGCCCATAAATTGTCCCTCTAATTTTGTAACACATTACAGTTTAAAGGCAGGTCATAATGTTCCCAATCGGTTACCAAAAGGTAGGTCTCTAACTAAAAATGACTTGAGTTTGTCAGGAACTTGCTTCAAATTGGGGCACTGAAAATCAGGCCAGTTTGAATTAACTGCTGGTGGAGTCTAGCTCTCAAAATACTGGCTGCCATCTCTGAGTACAAGGCTTGCCTTTTAAACCAGATCCAGGGAATAAAAAAATCATAAAAAATATTCCACTTAACTTCAGGGCCATGCCTTCCCTAGTGAGAAACTTGACCTGGAGGTCTTTGCCTCGAGTGAGGACACAGTACAAATGCTGTCTCCATTGCATGTGCATTTTCTTGACCCTGAATGGGTCCTTCAGCTGGGACACCAAATCTGCGCTCTGCACATTGTGCAAGAGCTAGATGGGGGATCAGGATGGCAGGGGCCTGTTTTCTCCCTTCCAGTACAGACTGAGGAGCTAATTGTACAAGTAAGCTGAATCATACCATTCCATTTTTGAACAGCTGATTGACTTTTCACTTCCATTTATGGATCTGATACATACAAGTATGCTATTTTCTTTCAGTAGATTTTTGAGTTGCAGCATTGAGAACTGCAGCAAACCACTTAAATTTGTTTTAAGTTTTGTTTAGTCTTTATTTTTCAAATGTCAGTGTGTACCAAAGATCTGCAGAAGCCCATCACTTCTCAGGGATAAGAAGACTGCAAGAACCTTCTGATGGGGAACAGTCCGTGCAGCCTTCTGCCTACAATAAACATTTTTTTTCCCAGTATGTGGGCAACAAGGCAGAATATCACAGAGATTAAAAAACAGATTGAAGCTCTCATTGTGTTTAAGCTGCAGTATATATTAGGATATGGCATTTGTCTAATGATGAGTCTCCTGGGTTAGGTGTTAAAAAAGACTTAGTCTAGGCAATTTAGCCATGAGACAGCTATTGATATTAACAGAAGCAGTCTGATTGACTCTGAAAGTCTCCAATTATAATCCTTGCTAGAATGATGAATGTAGAGCACTACTGAGCCTCCACTTTTGACTCATACCAGATTCCCACTGAAGTCAGCAGGAGCTGTGCTTGGGACAGGGCTCTCCTAGGCAGTCCTGTTTGCCCCAAAGTAAACAAGCTGTTCCTGTAAATTGGCTCCCTGACACAAAGGTTTCCCCTTTGTATGGTAATGGCTCTAATCAAACATGCAGCTGTTGCAGTGTTCTGCCACAGGAAGAAAGTAAGGCCTAAGAGACCCGTGGCCTGGAGTATTTTCAGACTTGTCCAGCACTGTTGAAGTCTTAATTTAGATTTTTCAGGCTGGCAGATTTAGGGGCTAGCCTGAGTCCCTTGAATCTCCATTCAATAAGTCACTGTCAAGAATAGCTTGCTTGCCTGTAAATCTCCTCATTAGGTTTCGGACAGACAAGTAAAATATCTTTAATTGATTTCATCATCATGATTAAATGAGGTAAGTAGTTTTTCTGAAAGAGAAGTAAATACTCAGGTTTATTGAGGAAAGCTTACACTGTAAAAAAAAAAAAAAATTGTCTCCTTACTTACTGCATTATATACTCAGCAAAACTGCATATTGATTGTGGGTGTGTTTGTTAATTGCCTGGCCATCACTGCAACCAAGGAAATGTGTTTGTGAAGCAGTAGACATTTTTGTAGAAAAAAGAGGGACCAAAGACCATAAGCCAGGGAAAATCTGAAATAGCGAAATTCATGAGACTATCATTATTCATGTTAAGATGCACAATCTGAGAGGAAGATTTTCATATTATGGAGTTTCTGCAAAGGTTAGCTTGCAGAACAAATTGCCCCCATAATCACTTGCTAAGCTGTAAAAAACATAAACCTCTTATCTTGCAAGCAGATCTGTGGAAGTACAACCCCAGGGGATTCTGCATGGCCTCACCAGCTTGTTAAATGTGATCAGAGCACTGAGTTAAGGCTGCCATCTCAGGCTGTGCTTGAATGTCATATTCTTTTATTTCTGGAAGAATTGGGTTCTTCATCCCTTCAGTATTGTCTGGGCATCAGTGAGCACATATATCCACAATCAGAAGTATATGTACATTTCTTTATGGATAATTTTCAGAAATATAATTACAAATGTCTATTACAAGGCTCTGCTACACAGTGGTCTGTGAAAAGCCATACTGGGGTTTTAACCTCAGGCTTTTTTCATACTCATTCCTCTTTTGAAAATTTGCAGTATCAAATACCTAAAGTCAAGCACTGAAACAGAGCAGAGAGAATGACTCCAAAAGTTTTCCATTGCAGTGATGGTTACAGTGTGTTACCCTATGATATTTGAGCACTTGCACATAGGAGAAATTTCTGCCTCCTGAGAGCTCTGGGTGGCAAGGAGTTATCCTAGTTTTGCAGAGAGTAATTTGGGTAGTAGCAGTAATACCACATAATCTTTGTGGCCTTTTGAAAGTGGTGTTTTAAAGTGGTGTTAGACAGGAGGGTCCATGCAGGACCTGGGCCCTGGGCACACCACACTTATGACAACCCAGTCAATGTTTCCTTTCATTAATCTGTAGCTCAGCAGGAGAAACCCTCTTGCTCAGTGCACATTACTTTCCTTCTGCTGGAGGAGAAACCAAAATTTGAAAAGTCAAATCCTCATCGTTTCCTCACCTTACCTTTGCAAAATAAAAAATAAGCTTCGTAATATGAAGCCACTTGCATTAATCAGCAGTGACTGTGTCTGAGAGGTGCTCAGGGAGCTCTCACCTGGAGATGAGATGCCAAGTTAATCTCAGATTTCAACATTTGTGGTACCTGCAGCCCTCTGCAGAGGCGGCGGGATCATTTTCCAGAGGCACGAGTGTCATCTAGTGGTGAAATAAACCCACTCAATGACACCCCAAGGGCCACTATCTGGCCCACTGGTTACCATACAGAGCACTGGGCAACATACTTCGTTTCCGCTGCACTTTAACAACCTATTGCAGAACGGATGCAGCAACACTTATTTTAGCTTTTGTCCTTGCAGGATTTATTTTATCCAGGCTAAGGAAAAATAATATGAGCCAATCACAGTTAAGCAAGGAGCAGACACTAATGGCTCTCTGCCAGAGGTTTTTCTGTCTCCTCAATGATACACATAAAAGGCCTTTCTGCCCATGTACAATGACCATAAGCCTTATTCCCCAGGAGTTAAATGAGAATTTTGCAGGGTAAAGGAACATTTAAAGCTTTATTTACTTTCTATATTGTGTAGCATGTCCATTGCAGGCATGGGCTTTCCATATCTTTGCATGTTAAGAGTAGAATTTCTTACAAACTCCTTTGTCTTCTTTCAAACATAAATCTGGATTCATTAATGAAGCCTAGTATGAACATAGAAATTATCTTTTACTCAGTCAAATTAAAAAAAAAAAAAAAATCTTCTCACCAAAAGCAGGGAAAGTTGATTGTGCTAGTAGCAAAGTTGAGTGGGAGAAATACTGCCTGGTCATGTATAATTTTCCTGATTTGCTTTCTGGCTGTTCATCACAGTAGCTGTAGTACCACAAGCCCAGCTCAAGGTTTTGTGCTGGTCTTCTGAAGAAAAGCGGGCAATACTTGCAAGTCACCTAGAAATCATCATGTTGTAACATAACTCCTACAATTGGGATCCACTTGAGTGGACTCAGTATACACTTCCAAGTATAGAACTGGAAACATTTTTAAGGACAAAGATGAGCTTCCCATATTTTCAGCTGATGCCAAGGACTGAGGCTTAAGGAAAATGCCAAGTGCTAAAATCAGGTGAGTTGAGTAGGGCCTGGTAAGTGAAGCAAGGGGAACTTCATGGCCTTATAGCTCTGCTCCCACCATGGTCAGTGAGAATAGAGAGACTACAGCATCTTATCATCCCTTCTCTGTTGCTGGAACAAGGTCTGTGGGCTATTCCAATGTATAAAAAACTCCTATTCCCCCTTACAACAGCTCTTTCTCCAAGGAGGACTGACACCCCAAAATGACAAGAGCTCAATGGCCCTTTAGAACTTAAACAGGAAGAAGTGTGGCTGACCCCATGAGTTCATGGGATTGTGTTGTTCCATATGTATCTTTCCACCCATTCAGTGCCAGAGAAGTGCTCATATGTTAAGAAAATGCACAATTCTAGTTCTGCCCTTGCAGTTGTAAGGAAAAGATGCTCTATTGGCAAAGGGTGGAACAGCAAAGGGTACTGTAATTCCCTTCTCAAAGCAGAAGTCCTTTCTCACCTTTTCATGCCTTCTAAAAATTGTCCCCAGCCTGTCTCCTGGCTGTGCTGTTTTCTTTCTTTGATGCTGGATCCTAGGCACAGGAACCCAAGAGCCTCGGTTTCCCAATCATCATCTTCCTTCTTGCAAACTACATCTTCCTCTGTGGGCTGTGCAAAGATTAACACCATTAATCCTATATTTGTTCTATTCACTGGTGCATCCTATATTGTGCCAGCAGCAGAGGACACCTGGGCTGAGGCTTTTGAATGAGCTGAATTAAACTGTGCCCCCCTGGGTGCTTACTGATTATCTTCTGACCCCAAAGCTCCTGTGGTCGCAGGGACCATGTTGTGAAAATACGAGGATCCAGTCCCTCTGGATCATTTTGTGCTAGAGCAGCATGAAATTATGCACCTCAAAACAGCATTTTGAGCACCTTAAAATAGCATTTTGTGCTAGAGCAGGCCTTGGGCAGTTACACCACACACAGTTTCAGTTTGTTTTGTGTTTTTTTTTTTTTTTTATTTATTTTTTTTTTTTAATCACAGGGGTGCATGCAAAGGCAGTAAACCAACAAACAACCTAATAAAAAGCACTGAATCCCTTTGCAAAGCTGCCAGCTGGCTGTGTAACAGGGTGCTGGGCATAGCAGCCGGGTAGTCAGGGGCTACGGGTCTTTCCCCTGCATCACTCCACACCCGGAGCCACAGGGAAAGGTGATCAATTGCCACCAGTCCTCGCTGTCTGCCAGCCCATCAGCCTCCCTCTCTCCTTCCCAATAAAAGCTGACCCGGCAGGGCTCTCCCTGGCTCTTTCATTTGTCAGCCCGCCTGCGTCAGCAGTAATATGGGGAGCTCAGCTGCTCATCAGCCTGGCTGATAACATCTCAGGAGGAATTAGGCAATATCGTGCTGGTAGAAGGGAGAGAGAGAGAGAGTTTGAGGGAGAGTAATCACAGGCACAGTGATGGGAAATAAATGAGATCAGGAAAAAAAAAAACCACAAAAACAACAACCTTCAAACAGGGTATTCTTAAACTAGAAGGGAGTATGTTTTGGGAGGATGAGGCTGTTTCAGTTCCAGCTGTGGGGAGCCATGGGACCAGCAGCAGATCACCCTGGGATTTCAGCAGGGTTTGGCTTGAGGCTGCAGTAAGAGAGTTTCCACAAGGCAATCGGCATTCAGCTGTGCTGCAGAAAAGCTAAATGGGTGAGCTGAGAGGCTGGGCATTCCACAGATGAGATATGGCAAGAGGCAGGGGAGGGTTTGCAGATTTGCAGATGCTGTCGGGCCTGCATGGGTGCTGTGCAGGCTTTCCCTCTTCAGAGTGAAAAAGGAAAGCTTTGCTTGTCACAGGTGTTTAGTCACACACCTTTGGGCTGAGACTGAAGCACTCTTTCCCCATGAGGACAGTGCAAATTAGGAGAGGACGTACCCAGCCAGTCTGACTGAAAGCATCCTGGCAATGTGAGCAGCATTACTCGCTTTGCAGTAGCCATCTGGAGTCCAGTCCCTGGTACCTCCCTCATCAGCAGAGTGAATGAGCAGAGCACTATCTCAAAAGAAGGCATGCATTTACTGAGTTCCTGAGGTGCTGTAAAACTCAAATTTAATTTGGTTTTGTTTCTTTTTTTTAACCCGCTTCAGTGCTTTACCCGCTGCTAGCACCACAGCAACATTATTCTTCTTCTCCCTGTTATTTCCCAGCAGAATGTTTCTTTTTTCACTGAAATTCAGTAAACATTTTGAAAAGACTGTGGCAAGGTCAAAGATGTTTTGCAAAATCTTTATCTGTGTGGCCTAAATGGACCTGGCAACAGAACAGATTTTGCTCTGAACTTGGGGAAAAAGGTGGAATAACTCATCCCCATCAGTTCTGCTATTTGTATGTGGGAGCAAATTCAGGCTGGCTGTCCATCTCCAAATGTTGTACTGACCTACATATATATGGCATCCAGAGTCTCAGTGCCTGGATTTTCCAGTGGTATGCACCAGGGAACAGCCCGGCTCTCCCAAATGCCAGAACATGAGCCCCGGGGGAAAGTCATGTGTCCAGATTACCCAAACTGGGTTCACCACAGAGCTACAGAGCACCAGTGTCAGCTCAGAAAGCTGCATGTTATGGATACCAAAGAATGAACAATTATGACAGTGCAGAATGAGCATTTTTTGTTTTTAAGGTGATTGTGTCCTGTTTGAACATTTAGAGCAAAATACTGTAGTATTCTATGCCTATGATTTGCTTTTTTTGGACATACATTTTCCATTGCTCCAAATTTTCTGCAAAATCATGCAGTAAATGATTACTTAAAGATCAAAAAATTGCAAAATTGCTTTTCACTCCCATTTTTTTCTTTTTCTTCTTATCAGCTGGCCACCAACAGAAGCAGAACCATTAGAGTGAGACTGAAAACAAAGCCTTTGCTAAGATTTTTGGAGTGACTGAGGGAGAATAGTCAAGAGAAAGGTCTGTCCTCCACATATCAAGCCCTGAAAGTTAAGCCCAAAAGGGGACACCCTGTGACTGAATTCTTGGCCAGCGGCTACATTTGAATATTCAACTGCTGTGAAGGCAAAGCCTCCCTTGAAATGAATTATTTGGCCTGACATCATGCCGCCAAGTTAAATTGCATTTCATATGCTTGCAAAGAAATTATCCCATACTATGTTCTTCCTTTCAGAACGTGCCTGGAGTAGGCTGGCATCCTTTGCTAATAAGCCTGAGAGGAAAAGCCTTGCTTACACAAGTTAAAAAATCTCTGAAGAACTGATAATTTTGACACGATGCACTTTTGTCCCCTCTAAGGGAAGTTCATAATCTCCTGCTTGTTGGATAGCTTATAAATTATGAAGCCAGGGTAAGTCTGATGACTTGTCCATTTATAAGAATATTTAAATGAAAATTCATCGCCAAGGTTTGCCCTGTGTTGATGAGCCTTCTCTAAATGATTGTGCACTGAAAATCCAGACAGTTTAGCTCTTTGGGTATCAAGCAGGGTTAGAGAAACAAAAAAATGTTGGTGACAGAAATGGAAAGCAATTTATGTTAATCAGAAACATCCCTTGCTCCAGCATCAGCTTCCATGCCCACTTATGACCACTGGCTGTTTGGTGTTACTGCTGCTGCCATGGGCTGGGAGCAGGGTACTGTCACCCAGCCCCCATCTTCCCTGAACAGCAAATTGTCTCATATTATACAGTGAGGTGTCAAATAACCATGTCATTTTAGCATTATGATAAAGTCTGGGCTCTTTGCCTTTATTCTAGTTTTATTTTTGTTTGGGAAATTCAAAACCCAGTCCCAGCCCTACATAATCTTTCAGCCAAACTTCACTCCTTTACCACATTCTGGTATTCATCTCATCACCACCTAGATTTACCTTGTTTCCCCATTCTGCCCAAGTGAAGAGCTTTTTGTTGCACAGTGCAGACATGTCTGGCAGAGCTCTTGATACTACTGAAGTGCAGCTTCCCTCTTTGCAGGTGTTCCCTGCAAGACCTATGAACACTTTTCCTCTTCCTTCCTTTGAGATGACTTTTTCCCAACAGGGCTTTGGTACATGCAGTTGCAATAACTAAATGCAAATGCAGAACCAGGGAGTAGGGCCCTTTGTTTTCAGGGATATCTCACAGGGTTATCAGGCACTTAATTCCCCATATAACAACCCAAATAATTTCCTTCAGTGAATTCAGCAATACGCTGATGTTCCTAGAGAAGCTGTAACCAGCACCTCACAGGTAGAGCAGGCTTTAATGTTGCAGGAGAGGATTTCATGGCAAACTGGTCCCAAGGCTCAGAGAGTCAGATGACTCATGGTGATTGTACTCATGGTCATGATGACCTTATCCCTCCTCTATTCCTAGGGTCTTTTTGGCTCAGAAGACACTCTGACCTGAACATTTCCTTCATTCACTGCTCTTCCTCAGCTCTGCTTCCCTGTCCTGCTCAGTGATGTGCCAGCCACACATCAGAGGTGATGTGCACCTCTGTGCAAACTGTCCTCACATTAGCTCAAAAAAAAATAAAATGTTCAGTCCTTGGACAAGTTTGCTCTTTCCATGAAAGCTGGGCCTTAGAGGAAGAAAGGTGAATGGAGAAAGCAATCGATGGTGAAGGAACCACAAAACAAGCTCTGCCTCAGGCCAGCAGCAAATACAAAGGAAGCCTCAGGGGCTTCTGCCTTGACGTCAAGCTGAATTTTGGGCTGAAGAAAAGATAGCTCTAGGTTAGCTGCTGTGAATAAAGGAATTGAGAAAAGAGTAAAATGGTGAGGGACTGCTGACTGAGGGAGAAGATGATCTGGGTACAATATGAAAGTTGGAAAAACAGACTCTTTCAGGATGAGCCAAGCAGTAGCTGGTAGAGTATCCAGAAAGGCTGAAGCAATGCCTGCCATAAGCAATGCAGTGAGAAGAGAGCCAGATGCCAGTGTCCTTCTATGTCACAGGGCTGAGATGACCAACAGGATCTGGGTAACCAGCACAGTGACTTCTGCACAGAGGGAACAGTTTAGCAGGGATGTGTTTGAGCTTTTTACCCCAGCAGTTAGGGATGATAGATCTCAACCTAAACCTCCAGGGTTAACAGGAAAACTATGCCTCCTTCCTGGAATGGAAAGAAAGAAAGAAGTTAATACACGGGGGTAAATAGGATTCTGTAGAATGCATGTAGTATTAAAATAAACTTAATTCCCTGCCTGAGAAAGGCTCTCTGCATTTCCTTCATTTTGCATTCAGTAGTGTTAGCAGGAGCCATGACACTGATTTTTGGTTGGGGTTTTTTGCTTGCTTTTTTTTATATATAATTTTCTTAATTTATGCAGCAGAACCTATAATAAATCAAACTCAGAAGCTCTGTGAAGTTTGAAAAACCCAAACCCTACTCAGCTCCAGGCATTTATACATGACGCATACGCTCATCAGTGCTCACTGATGTTGTTTCTCTGCCAATCACCTCACCCAATGGGAAGATGTGTCACAACACTGAGCAAACATGGAAACAGCCACTTTAATCAACCATATTTTCCCCATCTGGTAACTTTCCTTTAACATGGTAATACAGCTTTCACACAGATTTTATAGAGAAAAAGTTTACAAGCAATAAAAATTAACAGCCAGTATATTTGCAACAAATAAACCAACAACCCCCCCTATAGTGTGTGCCTGAGTGGATCTAATTCAAACTCTTACTAAACTGTGGTCTCCATTGAGATATTTTGCCTGGGGATGTGCAGTATGCAAAGGCTGCGTGATTCATCTCTGTGAGAACCAGACCAGGGGTGACAGCAAGAAGTTCAGAGGGCAGGCCCAGAAAACCATCCAGAACAGGAGAAGAAAGCTGCACAGATCTTCTCTGCACGTGCCATGGTGCCCATTGCCCTCAGAGCAGTAACTGGACAGGGAAATGAGAGCTTTTCCTTCTCATGTTCCTATAACGAACTTAGCTGGCTCCCTTCATCTTTATCTATCCTTCCCCATAATTAAAAAAAACCCGAACCACAGAGCACTGTAGTTAAATTCTGGGACAATTCATGTTTCCAATCACTCCTTCAACTCTGCCTCAGATCACACCTCCATTAAAGCTCTTTTCTGTATACTTGAAGGACATTTATGAAGCACTTCTTTCCCAGGAGAACAGGAAGTCTCTGGGGGAGCAGGGAGTGGTGCCTTGCTAGAAATAATCCTCTCAGTTGTCTGGTTCATTTGTTGTTAATGCAAGGACATAATTTCCACTGTAATACATTGGGGTATTAATGGCAACAGAACTATGAATACCTGTACAAACAGAATCTGACATCTTGTATTTGTTGTGCCACCAAAGAGCTTGTTCTTAAATTATAAAATTCCTATGTGGTGAGTGGACTGAGGCTGTGATAACTTGTATGTATGAACAATATCTTAAGGTCCAATCATTGTTGCATCTTGTTCAAATTCTGAAAAAAAGGATGTTGAGTTGATGGAGGAGCATATGTAGAGAGAGGCTTTTCTTCAGTACAACTAATTGAACTGCCTCTCAGTGAGACTGCTAAGAAGAAAACAAACCGAAACCAGCATAGCATCTAAGAACACTCTTTTCAGAGTTGGCTGGGAGTGGTAGTCAGTTTTCCTGACCAAAAAAAAGAAAACTGTGACAGTTCTGCCCATCCCTCCTTCCCTCCCTCCCTCCCTCCCTCCCTCCCTCCCTCCCTCCCTTCCTTCCTTCAATCCTCCCTTCCCCCTCCCCTTCTTTTCCATCAGCTGTGTGAATTCAGTCAAATTTGGCAAAGGAATTGAGGAATAATAGCTCACAGATAATAAGTTCCTATGTTTTTTTTTCCAAAACGTGCTGCAAAGGAAATAGACCCTACCAGTGCCCTCTGTGGGGGGGAGGCTAAAACCTTTGGGTTGCAGCTGTGAGGCAGCATTTCTGTCCAGTTGTTGTATACACAGCTCCAGTTCATGCTGCTTTTTGTCCAATTGAGAGGTGTGGCAGCGGGATGGGAGCAGGCTGTGTGTATCAGCGGGACGGTGGGGCATGGAGGGATTAAAGGATGCTGGGTGCAGGAGACAGAAATCGGCAGCAGGGGTTGGAGAGGAGCTGAGGAGCTGGAAGCACTGCAGATGGGACTGAGGATGTTGCAGTTTGTGTGACTGCAGGGCCCCTAAAGCTAATGACAAGGAGAAGAGGGAATCCAGAGAAGAAAAGTCTACCTATAATACTAACGCATCTTGTGTATTTTTCTTTTTTTGTGCAGAGTAAATTAAAAGCAATAAGTCAAATGTGATGTTTCACAGTTCAGGTTTCCCATAAGAAACTGTTTCTGAGAAATGCAGTGAAAGTACATTTTAAGAGAAACAAGGGAGAAGAGGGGAGAAATTTGAGCCTCAAAACCTAGGAAGGACAAGTATCTACATTTAAAATATTCTTTATTTCTAAGTCTAAGTTCAACTGCTTAACCATTCCTTTTGATAAAATACACTTGATTAATTAGCATAATTTACTTTGTTTATAACAATGAAAGGTTCTCTCAAGCTCTGTTGAGAGGTACTCTGTGGTGATTCCATGATAAAGTCAACCTGCAGTAGCAACTATCCAGTTTGTGGTTTTGACTTAGCAAGAATAGGAGGGTGTTGTTTCCTCTTAGCTGCTTGGTTAGATTTGAAAGCCATACAATGAGTGTGAGTGTGATACAATGAGTGTCATCAATCCAAATTTAATTGCTAATTTATTATTATCTGAGATGTTTCTTCATCGTGGGATATTTCAGCAGAAAATTTTGCACCCCAACTCTGCAAAGCTCAGAAGCTAAATGAGGAATTCTCTTCAAATGGCTCCTCCAGAAACACTTTAAAATGCCCAGTAATTATCTACTGCAATTCCAGTCACATATTCAAAATTTCAGAATGTTTCAGAATGGCTTTCTTCTGTCTTCATTGTAGTGGTGGTGTTGTTTTAGGTGCAGCTGAAGCAATTGTGCTATGCCTGGACAGAAGAAACTGCAGCATTTTTGCAGAGCAGGCAAGTGCTAGGAAGCTGACTTACATTCTATGTGGGCATTAAGTCTCAAATTCTCCTGTTCACTTTTCTGTTATCTTAAAAAACAAACAAACAAACAAACAAAAAAAAAAAAAAACAAAAAACCAAACAACAACAAAACCCCAAAAGACAACAAAAAACCAAAACAAACAAAAAACCAGCCAAACAAACAAAAAAAAACCCTAACCAGAAACCAAACCCCAATCTCTCAAACAGGCTTCCTGAGAACCTATAGAGAATTTGTTGCTTTTTTGACTGTGGTAGTGCTGTACTGTTCCAGCTCAGCTTATCAGTGCAAATTTGCTCACCTTCATTAACTGCTAACCTTTCCAAAGATAACAAGGGATGACGATAGTTTTTCTTTTCCTGATGAAAAAGATTGGTGAGGTCCACTATGGCATTGACCTTCTCACTCTCTAAATCCTTTTTCTTTTTTTCACCTGGTGATAGCTGGCATATTGGAGAGCAGCTGACATTTTGGGCTGACAAATCCCTCACCCAGCATGAGGACCTGCTGTTATCAATTCATGCAGGGCCTCAGCTTATTCTAGAGATTTGTCAACTGAATTCAAATAGTGAGGGTGATTATCAAGTAAATAGGCAGCTCTCCAGTAAATAACTAAACCATTTATCCAGAGATCTGTTAATTAACTTTATCAAGCAAGAATGGAAGATTAATATACACCTAAGTATCTAGGTGCCAGTAAGATAGTAATTTTTGCTTATACTTAAAATAATCCTCTACAAAACCCTTACCTACATATTTGACTGTAAAGAAATACCTGAAGAAAAGAAAAAAGATTTCTGTTTCTCCCTTGATTTTGCCTGGTGCCTGACTTTTGAGCAGACACAACAGCTGACAGCAATTCAGAGCTGCTTGTTTGCAAAGTCCTCTTCTGTAGAATGTTGTTTCAAGTCCATCTAGTTCACAAAACTTCTGAAACACCCTGCATCTGGGTGTCTGAACTTGTCTGTCTGTAATATTGAACAAAAGTGGAGCATAAGGCTGATACTCAGGTGTGATCTTGCAGATGCTCTGACTCAGTTTTGGAGCTTGGCTGAATACCTGCAATGGACAGAGGAGCTCCTTAGACTATTTTTTTTTTTGTAGAGATGACGCCTGGATACCTGCAAATTAGTAAATGATTCTGCCCACTCTCATGGTCTGGACAATTCCAGCCACATTTGCTGAAACACGGAGCTGACAAAATTATAGTTTTTCTATGCTTTCAAAAGTTGTCAGCCAGGGAAAGAGGCATTTGTGCTGCTACTCAAGATACAGCCCACAGGCAAAGGCAGACAGGTCTAGTTTTCTTTTCCAGCAGTTCTCTTTACTCGCAAGCAAATTGATTAAGAAGGAAGAGAGGAAGTCACAGAAAATCTCCAGCCCCAATGCATACCAAATGCCTGTCCTTCTCACAGGGTTGTCCCTCCAAAGTCCAATCCCACAGCTGTGCCATTCTGCTTTGAAACATGGGCTGAAAAATGAGGCTGCCACATGTGTTTCCCTGTAAGAAGGTTCTCAGCACTGCTATTACATGTTTCTTTTGGATCCAACTGTCCCCATGCCCCACTCTCTTCCCTACAAAGTGCCCTACAAAAAGCCTGAGCCTTTTCCTGTTTCCTGAGCCCTTCTCTGCACAGAGTCCTTGGCCCCTTCCCTTTTCTCAGGAGCTGCTCTGAAAATTCAGAGTCAGCTGCTTGTGCAAGTCTTCCTGTGGTTTTAGAAACGGCAGCAGTGAGGCAACATTTAATTTGCTGCTTCTGCTTCTTAACCTCAAAGGAAAAAAAGTGGCAACTGCTAATTGCATCAGAGAGTGAGTGTGCTGGAGTGTATAGCAGCATGCTCTGACTCTTGGTGTCCAGGGGCCAGGAAACCTGACCAAAGGCAGACCTAAGCCCAAACTGCACTGCAAAATGTCTTTGTTTATTGTTCTTGTGGATTTGCAGGCCAGAAATCATTAACCATCCCTCACTCCTCCTGACACTAATGCGCACAGATATAAACAACTGCAAGACTGCTGACACGTATTCACTGGTGAGGACAATTACACACTGAAGATGTGTGTATGTGGCAATTCTTTCAAAAGGAGCCTGAAGCTGTCCAGATCAGGCACGTTGCAAGAAATAGGTTGCAAAATCTATTTCTGAGGCCCCATTCTTTCATTTTGGAGTTGTGCTGGACCTTGGGGGGGGTGGGGGGCGGGTGGAAATTGCTTGGGGGTTTCATCTTGGTTATCAAACACTGGCTGAAGGGTGAACAAGGGGGCATGCATTGATCTACAGAGGCAGGATTTTGTGTGAAAGGCTGCAGGGGTAAGGCTCTGAGGTGAATTCTGCAAGGTTACAAACTCTCCCTGTTGCTTCTGCCTCAGGCTAGACCATGTTCCTCTCTCCCTTTCTCTCCTCCTTTCCCCTCCATGCTCATCTTTTGCCAAGTCTAAAGCTGTCACTGTGAGAGGTAAGAGCTCTAAAGGTCTGTGCTGCTTTATAGCAGCTTGCAGGGAAGCTGTGATGCTGGAAATACAATGAAAATTGGACATATTCTAATTAACCTCGGGAAAATTGCCATCAGGAATGCAGAGTATTCCCCTGGAAAAGATGCTTTTAAGTGGCTGATTGTGTGTTTGTCCATGAAGCTTTTATCAGACCACATAACAGCTTTGGGGAAAGCTTGTGAGGACTGTTCTTGAATAGGTTTTCATCAGAGAAGGAGGGGTGGGAAGCCAGCTCGGATGCTGAGAGGCAGTCTGTTGCATTTAGGAAATACAGCAACCAGGCATACAGGAGAGCAAAAGAAATGGAAAAAAACCACAACAGGGCCCTCTGCTTTGTGACTCTAAGGCTTCGGGGCACCTCAGCCAGCAGATTTCGGTAATTCTAGACTGATGAGTCCTTAATCATCTCACACCGGTGAAAGATTTTCTGCACCAGAACAAATATCAAATCATCTTGCCATGCATAATGACAGAATGTGGCAAACTAGGCCAAGCTACAAAATGAAGACCTGAACCAGACGGTCAGCAGACAATAATAAGGTGCAACCCTGCAGCTTTACTGCTGTTCGTGATGTTTTTATTAGTAAATTAAAAATCAGCTTCTGTGTGATTTTGAGAAGTCCATTTTGCATAACATTGTAGGGCACTGTAGGGCATTTTCTGACTGTCTTGCTTGCCTTAGGGCTTGAGATATTTATATTTAAAATGAGCCTCCCCCTTCCCTCTTGTGCCTTTCCAAACCCAGAGTTAATTTGTTCCCACACCTCAGTTTGTGTGAACAGATGCCTCCATCTCTGAGCTCACAATTGCTGGCTGTGAAGTGATTCAGCTACTAAACAGTTATAAGTAAGCAGGGGAATAATCACTGGCTATTGCTGACATCTGAAAAACTAATCTCATGTCCATGACTTTGCTTGCAAATGAAAAGGCACAAAAATAGAGGCCCAAGCTGCATCAGAGCAGGGTCACACTGAGGGTGAGCCTTTCTCAGTACAGCACAGAATCTAAGCATCTGGCCAACATGCCCATGTGGACAGTGCTGCTGAATTTCAGTGCTGGAGGAACACTGAAAGAACAGTGTCAGTTTGGTAGCTATAGGCATTGCCTTCCCACACTGGTGTCCTACCTCATCTCACAGTTCCCAGCTGGGAGGTTTGACTTAGAAAGGAGCAGTACCAGCTCCATGGATGGTTGCTACCATGGCAAATGGACGAGGCCACTAAGGATGTGGAGATGTGGTTCTCCTGTACCTGGGGGAAGCATTTCAAAGCACCAAGGTAGAGGGGTACCTTCAGTACCACCAAGCTCTGCTACAGAAGATGTCAAGAAGCAGCAAGAACCAAAAAACAAAAAATCCCAAACTCATGGGTTGTAACAAGCCAACAGAGTGTTGCAAACATTTCTGACTCACTTTATGGTTTTTCAAAAATCTCCAGAATAAGCAGTTAGGTTTTATAGTCTTGAATGGGTTTTGTGCATGCAGTGAACACATAGGATTCAGTTTTAAGTGTTGAGTAGTTTCTAGCTTGAGTAGTTTCTTAGTAAAAGATAGCTGGAATAGCTTTTCCAGATTTGATTGCATTTTGTACAGTTTTATAAATAGGAATTTGGGGAATAAAATCACACAGAGGTATTAGAGAATATTATCAGTTTGCTGATTCTTTCTGTGCTGCTGTGTGATCTGAAGTGCAAAAGGATGAATTCACCAAACAGCCAAAAACAAAACAAAAACTTGTGCCAGAATAGAAGAACCTCTGCAGCATCCTGATTCCTGTGTTTTCTTTTGTATTCTCTCCACTGCAATATTGTATGAAAAAACACAGACAACTGCAGCTAATAGTACAAGGGCATAACTCCACATCTGTGGTCCTCTCAGGCTGATAAATCTAATTGCAGAGTCAGTTAGCAAAATAAAAAACCATCAACAAAGACTGTGGATCTGGTGCCAAATTCCTTTTTCTCCATGATGGGTAAAATTATGATACAGCATCAAATTATTAATGTGCCATGGGGCTGGAATCCCCCATCTGAATCTCTTCAGACTCCTAGGCTCAGCTTTTCTATATACTGTGCATAAGGTGACCACAACTGTGGAAGGAAATTCCAAGATCCGTTCTAGGGTACAGGTGATAGTTTTCACTTGAGGATGTGTTGTGTGTTTAATAGTCTTTGTCCAGTCTGAGAATCAAAAGCCATCACACGGACATTTTATTAGGCAGTAGATATGAGGACTGACCTGTTCACTGAGCACTCTTTTTGCCTCCATATGGAGAAATGGATTGGCACATAAATTAGGGAAGCTACTCTGCTCTGTGGGTCCCACAGAAAAATTCCCACTTTCTACAGGCAATACTGAATATTGCCACTCATACTGCAGATAGTTATCTGAGCAAGAGCCTGTTCTGTATTACAGTAGTAGAACACATTGTACCATGACTACACTGATTTCACTCCTTATGCTAAGCAGCCAGTAGCTCCTCCTGTCATCAAGATTAGCAGGAGGTCTACAGGGAGTTCTATTTCTGGTTGAAAAAGGATTATTAGTTTTCAAGTGACAAAGATCTGGATAAAATCCCAGCTGTAATTCATTCAAGAAAAATGAACTTTAAATTAGTAAAAAATTATTCCCATTACCTAAAACCATTGTGACCGCTCACCTGTTTCATGTTAAAACAGACTGGTATACAGTAATGTCCTGCAAGCCAATTTTAAAGAGGGTCAGTTGACAGAAGTGAATATTGGTAATGAAGAAGACATGAACACATCTTACTACTTCAAGAAGGAAGGTGGACCACTGAAAATGTTATCACAGAGCAGAAGTTTTGAAGATTAAATTATTCAAATGCTTCGATTTAGGAACTGCTGAGGATGGCTCTTTATGTTGAAGGTAGCACTAAAAATGCTTCTAGCAGGAGGGAGTTTTCTGAGAGTATCATAGTTTAAGCCTGGACAATAACAAAGGACAATGCAGCTGCTCACTCTCCCTCCCCCATTTATGGGATGGCGAGGACCTAGAACCTTGTAGGTTAAAACAAGGACTATGAGGTTTTCACTCACCAATTACACTCACAGGCAAAGAGATTCAACTTGGGGGAAAAAAATCAACTTAATTTATCATTAATCAAATCAAAACAGGGCAAAGAGAAAACATAAACTAGAGCTTAAATACTCTTCCCCCACCCCTCCCTTCTTGCTGAGCCCAAATTACTGTGTTATCAATATCTCTACCTCCTCCCCTCAGCAGCACAGGGAAACAGGGAATGTGGTTTCAGATGTCAGTCCAGATGTCACAGGTTGTTTTTCACTGATCCTTCCTCTTCACGGAGAAGGATTCCTCAATGTCTTCCCTCACTCCAACATGGGGTCCCTCCCATAGGAGAAAATCCTTCACAAACCCCTCTGTGAGTCCTTCCTGCAAGGCACCGTTCCGCAGGAGCAAACTGCTCCAGAGCTGGCAGCCCACAGAGCCATGGATTAGTTTGGGAGCAATCCCCTCCATGGATGCAGGTCCACAACATCTGCTCTGTGATATTCCAGACTGCAGGCCCACAGCTGCTCCAGTGGGAAACTTCACAGGCAGCAGGTTCGCAACAACAGCTCCACTGTGCTCCTCATCTGTCCCACCATGCTCCTCCCTGGGCTGCAGGGGACAGGCTGCAATTTCACCATGGGAAGCAGAGAAAAACGTCTGTTCAGGCACTTGGCCTGAGGTCAGGAGGAACATTTTGAAGCCCAGAGAGCTATTCAGAAGACATTTACATGAGCTACCCATGTGAGGCCCCTCCACTGCTACCTGAAACAACACTGCATCAACCCAGAATAGAGAGGAATGAAGAGTTGTGGAGCACTGCACCCCTGTGGAACAAAGTCTACGGGTTTCCCAGCCAGGGACAATGACCTATCCCTTCTCCTTGAGCTAGAGCAGGAGATAGGTGTAGGCAGCAGGTGCCAGGACTTGCCAGGAGTTGGGCCCGGACGGTGCTCGCCCCGCCTGTGCCCAGTTGGGGCTGGCCCAGGTGCGCATGCCCGGGTTCGGCAGGGTGTGGTTCCTGAGAGGTTCCAGAGCCAGGCGGATCGAAGTTAGCTCCCTGATACTAACCCGAACCAACACTAGCTCGATTGACTCTGCTCGCGAACTGAGCTCGCGCCCACGGCGAGATTCGTCTCACGTAACAGATAGGTGCCTCCATGGCACTGATGGAGTCCTTGGAACCTTCTCTGGGGGGCCTGGCCAACCTCTGGGGCACACACTGAACCTTGCATGTACAAATATATGTGTGGCCTGTATGTTAGAGAATGCTATGAGAGCTCGGAAGTCAAGTATAGTGATGACAGGATTGAGAGTGTTTGGATTAGGTTAAGGGCCAATAAAACTGATACTGCTGTGGGAGTCTGCTACAGACATCCCAACCAAAGCGGGAAGGTGAATGAAGCTTTCTATAAGCAGATGGGAGACATTCTGTAGACACTGGCCATTCTTCTTCTGTGGGACTTTAATCTTCCAAGTATCCGCTTGGACTACAAGACAGCAGAGAGGAAACAACCCTAGAGATTCCTGGGATGTGTGGAGGACAACTTCCTCACACAGCTGGTAAGTGAGACAACCAAGGAAAGGACCCTTCTGGACCTGATTCTTGTGAACAGGGAAGAACTTATGGAAGTTAAGACAAGCTTGGGAAGTAAAGGTTGGAGGCCATCTAGGCAACAGTGTTCATGAGATTATTGAGTTTTTGATCCTTGGACAAAAAAGGAGAGGTGCTGATAAAATTTCCACCTTGGACTTCTGGAGGGAAAACTTTGGCCTGTTCAAAAGATTGACTGACTAAGTCTCTTGGGAGGCTGACCTGAAGGATATAGGAGTTCAGGAAAGCTGGACATACTTCAAGAAAGAAGTCTTAAAGCCACAGGATCAAGCTGTCCCAGTGTGCCAAAAAAACAAGTAGGTGGGGAAGGAGACCAGCCTGGCTAAAGAGGGACTTTTGGCTGGGCCTCAAGAAAAAACGGCAAGTCTATGACCTTTGGAGGAGGGGGGAGGTCTCTCATGAAGTCTATAAAGAAAACTATGTGAAACTATGCAGGGAGAAAATTAGGAGAGCCAAAGCACAGCCAGAGCTGAGCCTACCACAGCTGTTAGGGGGAATAAAAAATGTTTCTATAAATTCATTAACAACAAAAGAAGGATTAAGGAAAATCTCCATCCTTTGTTGGATGTAGAGGGAAACAGTAACAAAGAATGAGGAAAAGGCTGAGGTGCTCAATGCCTACTTTGTCTCCTACATGAGATAAAAGACAGGGAGGGGATGCAGAATGAGTTCATCACAATTAAAGAGGAAGCGGTCAGTGACCTGCCACACCACTTGGGCACACAAAGGTCTATGGGGCCAGATGGGTTACACCTAAGGGTCTTGAGAGAGTTGGCAGACATACTTGCCAAGCCATTTTCCATTATTTACTTGAAATCCTGGATAACTGGGGAGTTCATAATGGACTGGAGGGTAGCAAATGCAACACCCATCCACAAGAAGGGCAGAAAGGAAGATCCGGGAAACTACAGACCCGGTATCAGGGAAGGTCATGGAGAGGATCATCTTGAGTACCATTACAAGTGATATAGAGGACAACCAAGGGATCAGGCCCAGTTAGCATGGATTTATGAAAGGCAGGTCCTGCCTGGCAAACCCGATCTCCTTCTATGACCTAACTATTGGATGAGGGAAAGTCAGTGGATATTGTGTATCTAGACTTTCAGAAAGCATTTTACACTGTTCCCCATAGAATTCTTGTGGAAAAACTCACTGCTCATGGCGTGGATGAGCATATGCCAGGATCAAGCACTGGCTGGGTGGAAGGGCCCAAAGAGGTCAATGATCAATGGAGTTAAATCCACCTGGTGGCAGATCACAAGTGGTATTCCCCAGGGCTCAGTGTTGAGACCATTTCTTTGTAACATTTTTATTGATGATCTTGATAAGGACAGAGAGTGCATCATCAGTAAGTTGGCAGATGACTCCAAGTTAGGTGGGAGTGTTGATCTGCATGAGGATAGGGAGGCTCTACAGCGAGACTTGGATAGACTGGAATGATGTGCCAACATCAACAGTGTCTGCTTCAACAAGACCAAGTGCCAGCTTCTACACTTGGGCCACAACAACCCCATGCAACACTACAGGTCTGGGGAAGTGTGACTGGAAAGCTGCCAGGCAGAAAAGGACCTGGGGTTTCTAATTGACAAGCAGCTGAATATGAGCCACAGCAGTGTGCCTGGGTGGCTAAGAAAGCCAATGGCATCCTGGCTTCCATTAGGAATAGGGTGGCCAACAGAAGTAGGAAAGTGATTGTCCCCCTGTACTCAGCACTGGTGAGGCCAAACCTTGAGTACTGTGTCCAGTTTTGGACACCTCTATATAAGAGAGATATCGAGGTGCAGGAGAGGGTGCAGAGGAGGGCAACAAAGCTGGCGAAGAGCCTGGAGAATAAATCTTACGAAGAACAATTGGGGGAGCTGGAACTGTTTAGTTTGAAGAGGAAGAGGCTGAGGTGAGATCACATCGCTCTCTTTAATTACATGTTAGTAGTCCTACAAAGGACATTGTGGAGGGGTTGGTGCTGGTCTCTTCTCACAGGTAATTAGTGATAGAGCAAGAGAGAATGGATTTAAGCTGCAAGCAGTAGGGAAGGGTTAGCTTGGATATCAGGAAAAAAAATTTCACAGAAAGAGTGGTCAGACACTGTAATAGGCTGCCCAGGGAGGTGGTTGAATCATCATCCCTGGATGTGTTTAAGGGTCATTTAGATGTGATACTGGTGGATATGGTTTAAGGGAGAACATTGTAGAGTAGTGATGGTGTTTGGACTTGATCCCAAGGGTCTTTTCCAACCTGAAAGATTCTATGATTCTGTGAAATATATCTGTAAGAGCCACTTCATACCTGCCCCCCACACACTCCCCTGGATGGTTCCATGGTCACTGCTGAATATTACAGAGCAGAATAATGTATGTATGTCTCATGGATAAGTTTCAGCTGAGTTTTATCAAAGGAGACAGCCTCCTTTCACATTACCAAATGGAAGCAGCAATATACCCATAAGAAAGTTTGGCTCGGTGTCAGTTTTGCCCTGCACCCACTGGAAAGAATTGCAGAATTCTCACAGACTTAAGTGGAGCAGCCCCAGAAGAACAGGTTACTGCAGAAACCTCTTCCAATGTATCTGCAAGCCAATGGACATGGCTACACAGCCAAAGGCTTTACTCAATTGGATTGTTAATTTCAGTTTTCTCTTATTTAATTATTTCATATAAACTGTCTAAAAGTGTTTCAGTCAGGACTTCAAAAACCTCTGCCAAAGCTTTTGGTGAAATCCCTCCTTGGCAGCTAAAGCTCTCAGAAATTTGTTTGCTATTTACCTTCCCACACTTGCCTCCAGCCACTATGGTGGTCTTCATAATCCCAGAATTTGGCCTTATACAAAAAGCCCAACACTGTGCAAGACCTAAAATTATCCCTAATTTTTAAAGCAGATTTTATATTCAGTTTCTGCTCTTTATTCCCAACACTTCTTGTCTCAGCCTTTTAATTTACATCTGCTTAGCCCGTTCAAGCTTTGTCATATTAATACAGAATAAAGATTAGACAAGTAAGTTGGCCTTGCTTGCATTTTCTGCCAGTTTGGGTGTAGCAAATTTGCTATGATGATATGATAATCTTTTATAATTGGTGATAATATTATATAGTGATGCCTGCCCCATAGCAAAGGTCTCTATACTAGTCAGCCATCTGGGGTGGCAGGAAAGGAACATGTGAAGAAGCAGCAAATCACATCTTCTGTTTGCAGCCAGCCCACATCAGCCTAGCAATATGAGGCCAAAAGGAAAATTCTATTGGACTGCTAAGAAATATGTGAAAAAGCAGCATTTCATGAGGATTTGGATTGACTCAGCAGATCTTGCAAGTTTACTGCTTAGCCATGCCAGGATTTTTTTTTTTTTTTTTTTTTTTTTTTAACTTCTGTTTTTCTTAGGGGTTCATCTTTAAAATCTTTTGCATGAAACTGATATGAAGTGAATTGTAGACAAAAAGTCTTCCCTTGGCAAGAACAAGGATGATACAAGTATGGAATTAATCTTCCTTATGTAGGAAGGAATGCTCCCCCAAGCACAATTGTTTGAGAAATAACTGATCACTAGCTTAAAAATCACAATAAAACAAGCTAATGTGCCCAAACATGAGGAAGACTATGATCCAGTTTAGAGACTAGCACTTAAAAATAATCTCTTCCAGCATCAGCCCCCGTTTTGTTGGGTCTCCTGACACCAGTAATTGGGTTTCATCCTCTTGAGACTGGCAGTCTCAGTGTACATAAAAACTAAGTTGTATACTCTTTCTAATTTTCTGAAAATTTCTAATTTTCTCAGGTTCATAGGAAAAAAGCTGAGGGTTTCTTGACTTCAGAAGTCACACTAAAAATCATTTCTACCCCAGAACCTTAAAAGAGGACTTAAAATACCCTGAACAGCAGCTTTTTTTCAGTGAAAAGATACTGGATTTTGGAAAAATTCATTGCTTAATTATCTATTCTGGAACCCTCCCAATATGGTTATGGCAGGAGTCAGCAGATGGCACTGTTACTCATAGTGATAAAATTACTTTCTTACAGCTGTGCAAAGCTTGCTACATCTTTGAATAAATTCTGCACTGCTGCTCATTTTCTATTGAAATGTCCTTGTCCAAAAACTAGACATTGGTTCCTTGCCTCACCTATCAAACCAATGAAAATATTTGAGACAGGTCTGACCTTAGAAAACTCCCCAAATTCCTGAGAAAAGGGTTGGTTTGCAAACTGTCTGACTACCTTTGTTGCAAAAAAAAGGAGCAAATGAATACTCTGAAGAGACTTTTTTTCAGTGCCTTCTCTCCTGGGCAGTCAATGCTATCAAGAGTAATAGGCCATACGAAGTCCATCACAGAGCCCATAAACACTAATGGAGAAGTTGGACGGGCACTACAAGAACAAATGGGTGCAAAAGAACCTGAGTCATGCAAGCCAAGGGGGTGCTTCAGTTCTGATAGGAAAAAAAAAAAAGGAAAAAGGTCTTTTAAAAAATGCATCGTCATCAGGTCATAAAAACAGAGTGAAGAGTGTAGTTAAGGTAAAGCTGAGGAACTTTATAGAGGAAAGGGAGAAAGCCTTGGAAACAAGAGGAGGCTCACCAACAGGAAAATGGTGGAAGAACTTGAAAATCCAAGGTGGAATCACATGTGGAGAACTGCAGGGGCAGCAAGACTGGAAGAAAATGAGAAGAGCTGTGACAGGTACAAGAAGAGGGACAGGGAAGTGGGTGCAGAGGAGGCCAGAAATGGAAGGAAGGCCATGGGGCACTCAACAATGGTTACTTGTTGCCCAGGAGGAGGCAACACTTCTCAGATGCTCCTGATTCAGTCTTAAGCATTTACCTCACTGGTGCCATGGACCAAAAGAAACAGCACACGACAACCAGTAATTTTCTCAATAATTTAATTGGGTTTTCTTAGGGTAGTTTTTTTCTCCTAAGGGTCTTGTAAAACCTCTATGAACAAATTCTACTTGGCAATGTTTTGTTGGAGTTTCTGGCTTCCCTTATTTAAATTGTTACATCAGCCACATCAGTCTGCCTGTTGATGATATAGAGGCACACAGCTGTAGACACACAGTCACTTTTTGTCTTAGAACAACTGTTCCTAAGGTGAAAAGCATTTTACTATTTTACTGCGGCTGCATGCTGCCTAAAAAATCAGCATGGTTTCTACCTGGTCAGGACAAAAGCTGTTTTCTAGGAATTTTACTAGGATATTCTCATCTGCCTTCAGTTGACTTTGATACATGCAAATCCATAGAGATCCACATCCCACTGGAGGCAATTAGAAATTTAGCCAGGGCTGAGGTCTGATGGGCAACCTCAGCTTCTCACAGCTGTGAGCCATTGTGGAGATGGGGAGGGAGAGAAAGTAACACAGCTCCTTCTTTCTCTCTTCTCTCACATGGAAATATCTGTCTTGCTGTGTTTCTGCTTTTGTCAGTTAATGTCAGCATCCCATCCACAAGATATAATGTAGTCTCTATGCCCTGTGGAAATTTGGAGAGTGCATTCTTTCATCAGGTTCTTCACAAAGTGCTCACAACTGGGTAAGTTTATAGGCAATTAAGAAACACAGAGCTCTAAAAATAACAGTCTATTAATAGTTTGTTTATTATCTATTGTGTTGCAATACTGTGGTCACAGTATTCTCTAGTTTGCAAGATAAGTTATAGGTTTTTTGTGATGTTGTTTTTGGCTTTTTAATACAAAAGTAAAAAAGAACTGCTATAATGGCTGACTTGACTAATGTTATGCTTTAGGCTCTTGGTTTTCTTAGATTCTGCAACCAAATTGTTCATCAGCTATAAAATTCATTAAATCAGAAGGACTAAAAAAGATCTGTAAAACTACTGCTGGAGCAGAGGCTATATTTTCTATCTGCTTGCAAAAAATCTGTTGCTTTGTTATCATCTGTCCTAGGTTTATTTGAACTAATGACTATTTGCCCCATTGTTGATGAAGGTGGGGTTGAACAATCAAGGGAGACATGGACTAAGCTGAAATATGCAAAAAGGAAGAAATATATGACTGTGTTACAGTCTTCTATTTTATTTATGTGCTTCTTCACACAAACCAATGTTTTCTTGTAATAGTGTCTCTGTAAAGTTTTATTTAACTGTTAGATGAATTAATGAGAGAAAACTATATCTGGGTCATTAAGCAGTGAGAACTGGATGCTAGAGAGATCCCTAAATACAAACTACTGAATTTTATGAGGAGCACTGCTGTACAATGTGTTGAACATATGTTCAATAAGAGCTGCAAGGTTGAAGACCTGCTGAAATCATTGGGAAACAAGTCACTTGCATGGCTTCCTTCACATGCCTTTAAGCAATTACATATTAAAACTCTCAGCATCTTTATCTTCTCTTTCAGTGAACAAAGAGCTACAAAAAAAATCTTTAAAAATCCTATTCAGTCATTATCCAGTTCTGGGTTTGTATTCCTACCTAATTTTGGTAGGAATATTTTTTGTTGAAAGAAATGCAGTCTTCCTGTACACAAAGGAAGAGGCTGCAATCTGGAGGAGTGAGTGGAAAACACACCTTTTTACAATAAAGTACTATTATAGGTAATCATTCTTCTGTATTCATTTGGATGAGCATTGCAAGGTAATAATGCTTAAATCTTTCAGTCGGTGTTTTGGAACAGATGAAAAAAAGGCACGGCCTTGTTGTCTAGCAGCCTGGTGCATTATGAATTTGGAGACAGTGGAGTGAATGGCACTATTCTTGTTCCACTTGGTTCTGGGACTTGATTGTTACAGCCTTGTAAGTGTTTCCTGGGTAGCACCCAGCCTGGCTAGTTATTTGGCCTTTCATCAGAGCCCCTACCTTATGGAACAATAGCTCGGGAGCTATCTGTGCACAGGACAAGAGAAATGCCCAAGTTACTTCAATGATAAAGTACCCATTTCTGGGTTATTTGTTGGGTAACAAAGAGTTGGGACAAGTTATCAGCAAGGCTTTATGTTTTATATCTCTAGGTTAATGGGAATGGTTCATGGCCAAAGCCAATTTGCAGTTTAAAAGGGAGTCCTCAAACCATACTGCCTTCTTCTCCCCCCATCCCCACCCCATTTAAAGAGGGCAGGAAACAATAGATGTAGTAAAATGGTTACATGAAAGTCTTTGGATGTAAGGGGATACAAATGGCAATCCAGTTCTGCAGCTGCAAGAATTGCCTCTGAACCAAGCCACTCCTGCCTGCCTGAGCAATCTTGACCAGGAGGTGGAAAAGGGCTGGTGCTTTTGCACTTGATTCTGCAGTTCTCCACCAATATCTCTGTATCTCCACCATGGCTGGCTGGAGCCCGAGGGACACATACTGCCAGGAAGCTTCTTGTCTGCTAGCTAGGGAGTCCACAGCACTGAAGGACAGGGCTACCTCTGTGAAGTGTGGATGCCCAGGTCTAGAGTGTACAAGCCAGGGGCATGGCTAGCCTCATGGATCTTCAGAGACTACTGCCATCAAAGCTGCCCAGTCAGAGACACCTGCTAAAGGAGCTTTTACATGCTTGGCATGGGATTTGCCTGCTTCTGTCAACATCTCTGCTGGGGATGTCAAAGAAGATATTATTTGGAACCAGGCAAAGTAAAGGGCTATTTCACCCAATGAGATAGCTCAGGAAGAGCCTTTCTGAATAATTTCCCTGATCTAGCAAAGAAATATTCTGTAAATTTAGGATAAAAGCACAGGGTTTCTCCCCGGTTGCTGTTGCTTTGTGATTTAGCCCCTTCCCAGGGAAGGTTTGTTCACAGTCATTCTGTTTGGCACAGTCTTGTATCATCAGATTTTTTGCAGACCACAGCCTAAGGACATGTGGTCCTGAATCACTGTTTTTCTACAGAGATACCCAAGGACTGTTTTCAAACAAGAGCAAGGAGAAGAGCTTCTCCTGGGACAAGTTTTGCTGCACTACTTGGTTGGTCTACCAGTGTAATTTTAAAACTGCTGATTCATTTCTAGAATTTGAAACTAGTGACCCCAAACATGGCCCTTTTCTAACTTGAGCAACATTTTTTCATAATATGTAGACAAATGACATGTTAATGTAAATTGTCAGACTTAAGCTAGAGTTAATCTGATTTGCTGTATGGAAGCAAAACAAGCAAATTCCTTCAAGGCTGTTCCTGAGAGTCAGCTCCAGTCATAGCCTCTTTCTGTAGCTGCCAAAATGTGAGCAGTGTTCAGAAATTGTTGTGCTTCAGCACAGGGAATATAGCAGCTAAAATGAGCAATACCTGACCCATCCCTTTGTAGTTTAAGCCAGGGCATGAAGACAGCTTTGCCAGAGCACTTTCCATTCTCTCTCCCTCTCATTAATGCTTTTGAGTGGAGGCATGTGCAGAATTCAGTGAGGCAGAAACTTCTGCTTCTCTACTTCTTTCCCTTCTTGTAAATGATGGGGGGAGAGAGGGAGTGGATATAAAATAAACCTATGAGTCATACAGGCAAAGTTCACCACAGGTCACACAGTTTTCTGCCCTAATTGAAGAGGGCTGGATGCATTGCTAGTGAAACAATCTCTCACCAATGGGCTTTGCATGCACTGATCCTGTATTGTGTGTCTGTACAGGAGATCACAGTATGAAAGTCATGTTTCTGAAATCGGATTAAAGAGCAGGTGTGGGATGCAGTAAAAGTGTGGGATGGGTAAGTCACCTTAGAGGTGTGGATGTCTGAGCTAGTGCATATGCACCTGCGTGGGGTAGCTTGCATGAGAACAGGTTCAGTTAAGGATAAAGAGAATCCTTTGATGCGCCACTTTGCTTTGGTTTGAATTTCACTTCACTTCACTCTAGAAAAACATCTAGGGACTCAGCTGGTGTCCTCAGGATGTGAAGAATATGTGAGCTGCAACTCTGTCTGTAGGTATTTCCAATTACAGAAAGTACAGATCTTGCAAAATCACCTCTTAGCTGCTTACAGCAAAGCTTCTGAATAGATGTGCCAACTACTGGGTCTAAACATAGCTAAATGTCTGATTAAGAGCTACATTTTGGAGCAGAGGAAAAACCCAAGTAATTAACATCTAATAGAGTGCTCTTCTTCTAATTGTTAAATGTGTATATTTGCCACCAGTGAAACAAATACTTGCAGCTAAACCAGCTAAATATGATAAATCTGTCTTTGGAAAAAATATTTCATT